>NC_064284.1:16843932-16891764 GCF_019186545.1 Solanum stenotomum | reverse complement strand
AAAAAAAAAAAAAATTACCCTTGTTTTAGTATATAAAGTTTGACACCATCAAAGAGTCACTTCTTTCTTGATCAAGGCATTCAATCGAAAATAAGACAGTAAAACACTTTATTTTCAAAAAATGAAATAATTTTCTTAAGAGACATATACAATAAAAAGAACTTTGTTATTTTAAAACGATAGAACAAATAACTACGGAAGGAGATATGTAAAGGTTCAACCATTATGAATATTGACGATTTAGTCAATTTGAACATAAATTTAGACAAATTACTCATTTTTTAAAACTTCACACGTAGAATTTTTGTTGTGTGTTTATCATTTCCAACGAATTTGTAGTAAGAAAGATGTTAATGTCGGAATATGAAAGAGACAAAAAGTTAAAAGGAGAAAAAGGGGCAATTGGCGGATTGCACCCTTTTTCCTCAATTCTCACCAACTCCAATGACTTAAAACCGCGTTAATGTAGAAAAGTTTAAAGTGAAAAAGCCTAAAGGGTAGGGCTCTGTGTAATCCCAAATTTGATGCATTACAAGTCATCCTTTGGTCAAGCCTATGACATAAGCCCGACAAAAATTAATATGATTGAGGCCCAACCAATAATAGTTTTTTGAGGAGGCTCTATTTAATTTTTGACACTTGAATTTGTGGGACCTATTTTAACACTACACTCTCTCACCTTATTTTCTCCCAAATTCCCCTCTTTTTCCTCCAAAATATTTTTTAGCTCCTCTGTTTAATATTTCTCTCCTTTTCGCAGTTTTTTTTTATTTCTTTGTGCTCTTTATTAATTAATAACTTGATTAGCTCTTTCTTTCCCATTAATCATTTATGTCCCTTAACTAAATCAATTTAAAAAATTGCCACCTCTCAACCAATTCAACTAAAATATAATTATTCCTCGTTGCCTTAGAAAAAAATCTTTTAAATTTTTTATTTTACATCTCAAAAAATTGAATCAAATCCCTAGGATACCTTTAAAAGATAAATTTTGAATGAGAAATTCACACACACTTTATATTTGTATTAAGAAGTATTCACTCAATATCGAAAATCGAACTAAATAAAAATTTAGTCAAATTGAATGTTTTTTTTACTTCAATTTATTTTCTTTTTCTTTTTAAAAAATTGACATAATCAGTTTTGATTTCAAAGTAAAAATAAATCGAACAACCACCAAACTGATTATAAAAATATTTCTCTCTTTATATATATATATATATATATTTGTAATCTAGGTGTTACCTTTATATAAATTTAATTCTATTTTTCACTTTCTAGTTTGATTTGTAATTTTATTATGATGATTTTAAAAATTGATTTTATGTTCAAAATCACTTGTTTTTAGTCCTTTAATTATTCATTATTAGTTAATTCAACTGTCATCAATCAGAACTAATATTTTTTTAAAAAATTATATCGAGAAAAAGCTCACCAATGAGTAAGTGAGAGAATACCTATAAGTATTCTAAAATCACTCGTTCTTCAAATTTTTTTAGAAATATTTTGTACTTGGTGTTGCACTTATTATTGAAATTTAAGTTAAAAGTCTAAAAAAATCAACCAAAATATATATATAAATCAAGAAAAGAAGACTATAATTATAATGGAGTTCAATTTTTTAATCATATTAGCAATCACGGGAAACAAAGGCTAAAACTTGAATTGATATTAATTTACATATTTCTATTTGACTTTTGGAAAATAAAAATTTAAGACTATTAAAAAAAAAGGTAAAATACTTATTATGAGGAAAAGGGACGAATTTGAAAAAATGAAGGTGAGAGAGTGTGTGGTGTTTAACATGGAGGCCACAAATTCAAGTGTCAAAAATTGAATGGAGCCTCACACAACTATTGTTGGTTGGGCCTTAACCATATTAAAAATTTTCACATAAGCCCTCACACTTTTGGATTTACCTTTTTACGACATCCCAAAAAACGGGTCAAGTAGGAATAACAGACTTTCAATTAAATTGTCAGTTTGTTGAAGATGAGTTGCACATGACGTTTTAAATGAATTTCATACCTACATAAAAGAGAAAGAAAATGTTTTTTATGACATAAGTTCATATAATACACACGCATTTAGGCTCGATTATGTCACAGCTCGAAAGGGATAATAAGTCCCGTGACAACCTTCGTATGAATGCAAAGAATCTTGACTCAATTATCAGTCTTTAAAAGTTACAAAGCAAGAAGTTATTTGCTAGTGCAAAACTGTCCTATCATTTGTGTTTTTTACTTTTATGGACATAATCACGTGAAAAGATGCAAGACTATAAAATGGCAAAGAATATATATATATACAACACTGTAATTTGCATGGAAAAATGTTATGAAATCATATAATAAAGTTTTCGACGTAAGGAATACTCTGTTCACAAGACTTTGACTGAAAGCAAAGGACAGCATTGTGTGATCAAGTCAAATGATTTGTAAAGAGTAATGTAGGGAAGTAAATAATCTTTCATGGACAATAGGGAGTTTATAAAATTAGACTTCTCTTTTTTATGTTATGATGTGACAAAATTCACATATGAATCAAATTGACCAATTTACAAACTAAATGCAAATGAGGGAATGGACTTTTTTTTGTTTTTGATCCGTTATTCAGTACACATTGTAACCTGATTAAATTTAAATTCACGTTGAAAAATTAAATAAAAATAAAGTGCTCTTTGACAAAACAAATTTTACATTCAGGATTTGAAACATTTGATTATAGTTGGAGAAGTACTTAGTTACTACTCTTCCTTGACCCTTATTAGTGATGCGACTAATTTTCACAATAACAAGTAGACCTAAAGAATGACACAAAATTGAGGTAAAAAAATGAAATTCATAAGTATATCATCTAAAAAGTAAAGTATCTAAAAAAAAAGTAATGATGAAAAGGAGACAATGGAATGTGGAGAAGATATAGATGTATTGTTTTTGGACTGGTATCATACTTCCAAGATTCCATGGTACATCTTTTTCATTCTACTTTATGGTGTAAAAGGACACCAATACTTTTCATATCCACCTTATTAAGCAAAATATAACAACTACTCCACTTCTTAGAAAAATTAATTCTAAATTTTCTTTGATGATTAGTCCATTTTCACGGTTGTTCATATTAAGTGAATTGTTAGATTATTTTTTAAACCGAATTGTTGAATTTTTTCTTCATATTTATCCTTCTTCAATGGATTTCTTAATTACTTTACATTTCTAAGAGAATAATTTGGGAATAATCAATTAAAAGGTAATGACGAAAAGTAGCCTTTGATTTACATATTTAAATATTTTCTTTAGGAAGTGTGTCATAATTCATGTCTCAACAAATCACTTAGGGGTTGTTTGGTTTGAAGACAAGTTATGTTGGGATTAATGATGACATGATAAATAATGTTGGAATAAGTTATGATGAGATTAGTTATGTTGAATTTTATTTTTTATTGGTGGTTTGGTTTGTTAAATATGCATGATATAATTTCTAAGAGTAAGTTGTGTTTGCAAAAATGCCCTCTAAGAATAAGTTGTTTGTTTATAAAAGAAGATTTAAGGGGGGTAATTTTGTTATTTTACATTTTTATCTTGGGATAAGTTATCTCTGAATTAGTATTTCACCCACAAGTAGGGATAACTTATCACAATCATAATTATTAATCCTGGAATAAGTTATTCCACACTTTGTAACCAAATAAAGAATTGAGGGATACTAAAAAGTTATCCCAATTTTTTTTTTCTTTATCCATCACACCAAACAAGCCCCTAGTATGGACTAAAATAGGTACAGTAATACTATTAAATATTTGTAGGAAAAATATGTAAATCTCTAAATCAGTTAAAATAGAAAGTATGACAATTGATTAGGGATAGTTTAAGTAATTGTAAGCAATTTTAAAAAGCAAAAAAGAGAACACCATGGTACCTCGTCAAATTTTGAAGAGTTTTAAGCTGTATGAAGTGCAATAGCGACGCAATTAAAAAATATTTATGATCAGGTCTATTATAAATAAAATAGTTAGAAATAGCACTAAGTTACGTTAAAGTAGGTAAAAAGATTCATATTGATTGATGAATGAACGGAAAGTCTGCTTATATTAACTTGAAACAATTAATCCTCCTCATGTGATTCGGAACGAGGTAAATATATGTCATCTAAACCTAATTCAACTTCGAAAGATAATAGGAAGATTGCTCAAATTTATATAAGTTGACTATCACTTCATCAATGTCCAATCAATGTGCGATTTTTCTCCACTCTAACAAGTAAAAAGAATAAAAATAGTATAAAAACATCCTTATAATCTCTAAGGATGATTAAGTCAGTGTAGCAGATAGTATCTGATCATAAGGGATAATGAAGGATTGATTAATTTCTCCTCCCGACCCAACACATTTTCAATCTTGCTTATTAAATCAAACTTGTCTAGTACAATTTACATCTTCGGAGTAGTCATGATGACTTAATAAATGGTATAAAGTATGTAGAGGTGTGTGTGTTTTGTCTTAGAGGGGACAAGGCGTTGGGGATAAATACTCCAGCGTATATAACGGAGAAGCAGGCCCCCTATATGCTCTGTCTTACGGTCTACACCTTTCCCCTGCCTTTCACCCACCCCCCCTATATACTACCACCCCCACAATAACACATTCAAAAGCACCATTTATCAGAATGAAATCATCATTGTAATAATCATCATGCTGTTTTCATCTACTCCACTAACTACTTTTTATTTTAACAACTCATCATATTTCAATTTCCAAATCAATATTCAGTAAATTATATTGCTGAATCAATAGATGGATCGGAGGAGTAGCTTCCCGATTTGAGGGGAATGTTGTCTGGCTCGAAGTCATTATGTCTTCTCGATCATTTAAGTACTATAGATCGAACCAATCCAATTTATATTTTTAAATCTAGTGTAAATATATATGATCATGATGAGTTAGTGTCTTCGGACCAGGCTTCATTCCCCCCAATTTGGAAACCAAAATTTGCATTCCCTAATTGTCTCTCTGTCGGTGTGTGCTGCTGAAGACTCAGGTGATATTTCTTTTTTCTTTGAATTTGTGTAAAAGTGCATGTGTATTCGGATTTTTTCTTTCTTTTTTCAGTTTTTTGGGGATTTAATTGGCATGCAAAATCCGACAGGAATGTTGGAACAATAATGATATTTTGACCCCTTTTAGTCTAATTTGGGGCAGAATAGCTGTGATTTTCATTATTACTGTCTCTGCTCTTCTCTTTTTGTTTTTCTTCTTTTCAGATGCTAAATTCAACCCTAGTTATCATGGGTGTGTTATTTGTTTGTCTCTGTTTTCTACTAGATTTCATCATTCACCACTCATTAAAGGTCCCTCAAATATGATGACAAAAACCTTCTGGATCTATAACTACTAGTACCCTGATTTTGCTTTCATGCAATTTTCTATTCCTCCTTCCTCTCTACCTTTTAGGGTTTCTATGAGTTCCTCCATCTATCCAGAAAAGAGAGAACAATAAATAGGAATTTCATATACTCCCACCGTCTTATATTAGACATACACTTTCTCTTTTATGCGTTAATTAAGAAATCATTAATGAATAGATCAGTTTTACTATTTTGCCTTTTTTCATAATAATTAGCCTCTTGAACAAAAATGTTTTGATCTCTTCAAAGTTTGTTTATGATTCTAAAAGCCATATTAATTGTAAGGTTAAAATGAGAAAAAAATCAATCAATTTTATTCTGATTTAGTAACTGATCTAGTAATATAAGTTAAATTCTTTTAGTAAGATGCTCGTATAATATGGGACAGAGAAAGTATAAGGTAACTGGAGATGAGAATTAAGCTATGTTATTTGAACTTTACAAAAATATCTAATCAAAACGCATTTCAGATCCACCAAAATAGTGCATTTTTAGAGTATTTGGCAGGAATAATATAACATATCTGAAGAGTTGAGCAACGTCGTCAGAATTGGGTGGTTCTTTTGAGGACAGAAATCCTTATGAAGATCTGATCTTCTAATTTGTTATGTAATGTGAATGATGCAATATAGATAGACATACAATATTGTATTCCTTCTTATTTTTGTATTCATCAATTCTGCTCCCTCTTCTACTTGGATATTTTTATTGGATGCTTGCTCTATATTTTTTCATTCCTTACAAGATTTTTATCATATCTTTTTATTTTGTATTTGTTAAATCTATTTTTGAAAACGCTTTTCTTGAGCAGAGAATATTTCTTGAGAAGATGAGTAAACGTCACAATTAGTTTGAAAGAGTTGAAATGATTATTAAAGAATTAGGTAACCTCACACAAAATAAGGATAAGATCGACATACACTGACTACACTTATGAAATCACATTGGACAGTTGTTAGTGATCATCGATATCGTTATCAAGTCTTAGTTTCTCTAGTGTCTACCAACAGTAATGAAATTCTATGAGATGTAATTTGCATTTGGTATGCACATGCGATAGATAGATTGTATATATATATTAAAATCGTGTAAACTGTAGTGGAGGGTATCGTGCTTTGAAGATTTTATGGAACATAAATTAGACATACATTCTGCTGTATGGATTATAAACCTTTGATTATCTCTCATCTACATACGGTAGCTTTTCATTTTTGATAAACTATGTACAGCTTTTTCTGACTCTTTCTTAGCAAAATAGTCTCTACTTTTTTTGGTAAGCATTGTTTGGTTTTTCATTCCGGAGAAGAGATAAAACCAAAGAAAATTGGTATAATACATAAATATATATATAGCTAGTATTTATGTTTTCAATTTTAAATGTGTACAAGTAGACATTTAATCTAGACTTGTATAAAATTGAACAAGTAGACATATGCGCTCTACTTGAATGAAATAATTCACGTATAGAAACTCACGTAGAACACAAATTGTCATGTAGGATCATTACCGGACCTACCCTTGGGTATGGGGTGTCAAGCGACACCCCTTTGTCAGAAAAATACATTGTATATAGAGGTTAAATATTGGTTATATATATATATATAGACATATCTTAACACAAGTTAAATGTTTGTTCTAGTGGTTAACATGTTGTGAAAATAACTTGATGTTGTGTGTTCAAGTCCTAATAACCTTATAAAATTATATTTTTTACTGCAACCATTGACACCCTTTCGTGACACCCCTTAATGACAATCTTGATTCCGCTACTTTGTAGGACACATATGTTTATTTGTTTAATTTTTTACAAGATTAAGTTTCTACTTTTGCACACTAAATTACCATGACATATAAAAACCCATAGTAAAAATAAGGATAAGGGTCTGAAAAATACTCTAACCTTGGCTGATATTGTTGTTACGATACCAAATTTTATGGAGGACTTATTACCCCCTGAACTGTTTAATAGTATAATTTTTACCCACTGAACTATTTTATAGTGTATTTTAAAGGTATATATGTGCCCACGTGGACACATTACTATTTATAATTATGCATTATTTTTAATGTCCACATGGGCAAATATATATGTTTAAAATACGGTATTACATAGTCTAGGGGGGTAATAAGTTCTCATTAAAGTTTGGTATCATAACAGCAAATCGGCCAAAGTTGAGATATTTTTCAGACCCTTATCCCGTAAAAATAACTCGTTTAATTTTCCAAATATAAATGTTTCTACCTGAATTAGACGCATGCGTGTTTCTTCCTCCCCCATGAGATCTAAATTTTGCATATAACGTGATGTTTGACAATGTCATACTTGTATCAATGTAAACACTGGAATTGCTTTATTTTATAGTACTTTTTCCTGTCCCAGATTATTGTTATACTGCTTCTTAGATTATTAATTTAATTAATATCCAAAGCTTTATTAAAATAAATCAACAATATCTATTCAAAAAACATACGACAAGTACAAGTATATATTATAATATTTTTTTCATACCAATATGACGAAGGAATTAAGTAATATTCCTCTAGAAAACTATGTAAAAAAAAGTAATACAAGTTACAATAATTGATTATTCAAGATATTTTTAAAAAATATATGAAAAGAATTTACAATGCAAAGAAAAAGTGTCTTGAATCTCGAAATTGATCAAAAATAGTATTTCTTCCATCCAATTTTATGTGGTAACATTTGACTAGACAAGATGTTTAAGAAAAAAAAAGGAAGACATTTATGGTCTAAAACAATTTACAGATATTTTTATAATTGAAAATCAACTCATTAAAAATAAAAAAATATTATTAAAATTAAATTATTTTTAATTATAATAAGATAACATCTTTTGGAGCAAATTAAAAAGGAAAATAAGGAGGGAGTACTCTCTTATCTGTATGGTGTCCTGAAATATCCACAGAATTATTTTTAGCTGTAGCTTTGCATGATCAAATCAATAATAATAGTAGTATATCTGAGCTGGAATTGAAAGCTTCGGAAAGTGTGACAGAGTAATGTAAGTGAACTTGACAACTCACTGTTTTTTTTTCTTACTGTTTTACTCACTGTTTATTAGCAGAATGACTGCGTCGTTTGATGAGATGTATGCACGACCACAATGCTAGTATATTGATTAGTTAATCTAGATGGACATAAATATCGAAAAAATAAAAAATTGAATTGAACTAATTTGATTTTTTGATTTGGTGTCGATGTTATTTTTTTAAATTTTGATTCTTTAATTTTGGTGTAAGGTTCTCAGAACTTCGGTGCACCGAACAATTGAATTCTTATTAAAAAAATAATATATATATATACACAGTGGCGGAACTAGGATGTTCGCTAAAGGGGTTCGAAGTATAAAGTAATAAATACGTGAGATGGGAAAGAAAAATATTAATCTTAACTCGCTAAATTTAACTTGTCTTGTTATGCCGCGTTTAGGTTCTTCTTACTTTTTACCCTGCTCCATCGAGTTTTTTTTTTCAAATTCTTGTGCTATTTTTTTCTTTAAGTTTTGTCATGTTTTATTTTATTTTGATTTTTTTTATTAAAAAAATTCTAAATTACTGCCCTTTCAATCATATGTTACTATAAAAATCACAAAGATTTTTTAAAGGGGTAAATATTGACATATTTAGAAAATAAATAAATGACATCATCTTTTTTTAGTTCAATTAATTCAATTTACTAGGTTAGTCATTTGCCAAAAAACAAATGATCAATAAATCAAATAAGATTAGTTTAATTTTCATCACCTTAGAATAAAGTAGAAAAAAATACAATGAAATTAAAGAAAGAAAATTAAATTAAATAGATTTTGTTTAAAAAACTATTCACAATTTTTATATTTCTTCGTTCGGTTAAATTTAATTTACTTTAATATATATAAATATTTTTTCTAACTCAATTTAAAATTTAATAAAAATTTATCGTTTCTTCAATTTAGTACACATAAAGAGAACTATGTAGAAACACAATGAAAAATATAAATAAGAAGAATCTAAAAGAAAAAATTACAAAGAATGTGGCTAATAAATTTAAACAAAGACAAATTGAAAAAAAAGAAGAAAGAAATAGCATAAAAAGGAAATAATGAAAAATAAAAAGGATAATGCTTCACATTGAACCAATGAGACCTTTTCATTTGTTTGGGAATCTGGGCCCAAAACTTCTCAACCCTTTAAAGCATAAAAAAAGATGAAAAACACTAATGCGCTTGATGAGATTCGAACTCAACCCTTCCAGGCGGAACTTGAATCCCTTGACCATTACGCTATCCTTCTCTTTACTGTTGAGGGTGATCATTTTAATTAATATACCCATAAAACTAGAATTTGACCTTACATATACAGTGTAATTTTTTCGCGAGGGGGTTCGAGTGAAACCCCTCGGTTCCACGTAGCTCCGCCCTTGTATATATATATATGAACATTCTCTTAACTAAAAGTAAATTTTTTTACTAACAATCAAATCATTAATGAACAAAATCAAAGTAACAATAAATGTACAATTCAACTGCTGCTTCAAATATTAATTCTCAAGAGGAACTCACCAAATTATTTATCAATATACGTAATATAATGGCACCCGTCTTCGTACTTGTTTTTCTCTAAAAGTAGGTGTTGGCGCAATGTTCTTGATAAAGATAAATATAGTGTTTTTGTTAGCACAATAAATGTTACACGGCGAGACACGTCATTCCTTAACATAATTTTAAATTTTTAAGTATGTTATACTTTGATTTTGTCCTCGTTTTATTTTCTCATTCACACCAAAATACCAATTTAAAAACACCGAACTAAATCGAACCGAAGTAAAAAATATTGAACCGAACTGAATTAGTTTGGTTTGGTATATGGTGCAAACTATTCTAAAATCAAAAATTGAAAAGCTAAATCAAAATTTGTTAAAACATAACTGAAGAACCGAATATCTACCCCTATACCTAGCTACAGAGGACTGCATGCAACTAACCATCAACTACTTTGTATTCCTTATTCAAGGATTGTAATGGAATGATAGTTACATATTTATCTATAACAAAGATCATGAAATTAGAGTCTCGCTAAACTTGGGATATAAAATTGATTTTGAAATAAACTTGAGTTCTAATACAAATTTCAAACATCTAGCGAAAGGCCCACACCCAAAATGAGAAGGTCTGCCCTCCAGGCTATCACTTATCAGCTGACATAACTATACAAAGTGCAACATGTATTTGAATATCATGTCTCTTCTACAGTTTCAGGAAATAGCATGAACCTTGTAATAGTAAAACTAAACCTAGTATACACAGTAATATTTATTTTTAACATATTTGTAATATTATTTTTGCTGATTTGGCTGAAATTATTTCATTGAGAGCCTTTAGTTTTACGACAAACGTAAAATGGTAACGGAGAAAAATTGTTAGAGATCATTTAAATAGATATTTTTTGTGTATTATTGTTACGAGCATCACCGGGGTGAAGTAATAATGGAGTAATTGTGGTTTTTGAAATCGTATTAATTTTAAGAAAGGAGAAATTTAATTGTTTGTTTTGATGGTGATTGACTTAGAGAGATAACGGAGAATGTTCAAAAACATATACTCTGTCTCAATTAATGTGACACATTTTCGATATCGAGATTCAAACAAGCTTATTTTTATATCTTTTAAATATTTAGAATAGTCAATTATTGTGGCTTATATATTTTTTACTTAATTTGTAAATATGTAAATTTCATTTAAAAAAAATTAAAGAATTCATGTGCGAAATTCAATCAATCTTAAACTATTTGATTGTCAAAAAAATACAAAAGTGTTATATAAACTGAGACAGAAGGAATATAAGATTATTTCATGTATACTGTACATTTAATTAATTGGGAACTTTCACAAATAACCATTATAATAAACTTAATTATGCTTCATAGCTATAGTTTGCATATTTACAAGCTGCAACTACAGTTTAAGCTGTCTTGTTTGTATAATTCACGGGTCTGTATAATTTGCGGGTACATTTGTATAATTCAGTTATTTTTGTATAAACTCGAAATAATTAATTTATACAATTACAAACATTTGAAGTGTAAATAGTTATACAAATTATATTATACCGAATCACATTATACAAAAGTTATACAAATTATATTATACAAATTCCTCATTATACAAACATGCGAATTATACAAAACAAAAAAGTTTACCCACGTTATTATAGCTAAAAGTAGGTCGCGAATTGTAATCAAGGTAAATTATAGCTATGTTAACTAATTAACTAGTACATATTTACTTATACGCGTAATTTTCTCTAATTAATTAATATATTTTTCTTCTTGCTTTCGGTGATTTAACAAATAGTGATATATTTACGTGAGCCTCACACGCCTTTTATTGATCGTGGCTAGTTGTACTAAATTTTTCTCTAATATCTCTGCATATCCCAAAATAGTTTCTTTATGCAACTTTAACAATTTGTACATTAATCCGCATTTCGTTCTAAAATCGTTTCAATACCTAATTACGATTACCTAGAACACACAAACTTTGCTCTTCATACGAATCAGAAAGAAAAATATTCGAATCCGTTTAATAATCATCTTTAATATACAGTTAAAATGTTTGTAAACTTTCTCAAGCATAATATACATTATTGATCATGGTTTTAGGAAAACAATGATTCAATCTTTTTCATAGCATGCTTGTACCTATTTTAATTTTGAAGTAACACTTTTATTACTTCCAGCTCAGACTACGATAGCTTAACTACACCACTTAAAAACCAACTTGCAAACATTGAGAAGAATCCAACTAACGAAAATGACTCATAAATATCTAAGAAAATATCAGGAGCTACCAGATATTAGAAAGAATGACTATAGTGAAATATGTCTGTCTTTTCAATATGAACTTGAATTTAATCAAATCACAATTATTTTATTATTACTATTTTTATTATCTGCATTAAGTTGTGTACCCCGTGGTTATTTACTTGTACTTTGTATTTTTAGAACACAAATGGCAACCGCAGAATAACGAGCTATTAGGAGAAATTTCTCAAAATCCACTAACCAAAAATATCTGACTCTTCTTCTCTCTCCTTCAAACTCAAATCCTCTGCAAACTTGCCTGTTTTCCCCCTAAACTCTACCCGCCATTTCCGACCTCCCAAAACAATTATGCAATTCCAACAACTAATCACAAAAATAAATCACCGTTCTATCACCGCCGTCTCCGGCACGGTGGCCGGCGAATCATTCACCACCAACCACCACCACCACCACAACTTTCTCTATGAGAAAATCACCTTTCTATGTTGCTAATGGCTCCGAAGCATCTCTTTCATCTTTTCCGTTAATACCAGGTTCTACAATATTATCTACGCCTTCACATATCCCTTCCGATTTCAATTCCAGTTTGCCGCTACCGGATCCATACTCGAATTCTACTTTCCTTTTTCCTTCTGCTCCTGTTGTTGACGGAACCTTTGATTTCGTAACAATTTGTTTTATTTCCGGTCTTCTTCTTCTTTCTCTACTTTCGTTTGTGTTTATCTTCCATCTCCGTCTTAGATCTCGTCAATATCCGCATCTTAAACATTTCAATCCTCTGTGGACCGTCCGTTTACTCCTTGTTTTCTTCGCTATTCTTTGGGCGTTAAACGAAGTTTTCCGGCTAAATTTCATTCGCCGGAATTACATTCTCCCTTTCTTACCACCTCTAACCCTAAATCAACAAGCAAATTTGTGTAAAGTTCATGTGGTTCTCTCCGTGGGCTTATTTGAACCGGCGTTCTTAACCACCCTTCTTTTCTTAGTAAACGTGTCCATTAAGAAACAAAGTCCAAGTGGAATTTGGGCTGTTATCGTCGTCTGGCCGATTTGTTTACCTCTTTTGGTGCTTCAGATCCTTGCTGTGTTCTTCTCCCCATTGCAGAAGCATCTACCGATATACCTGCATTCTAGCTCCTTCGTTTCAACAGATATTTTGGGGAACCAGACGGTGCTCTGTACTTACCCTGTGTATAGTTCTATTTTGTTTGGGGGATTTACTGTTGCTTACTTGTTAGCCTTTGTAATTTCGTGTTGGAGAGTTATCTCCTTTGTAATTAACAGAAAAATTCAGGTACGGGTGAATTTGCTGGCGACTTCTTTCATGATTGCGTTGCCTTTGCAGATTCTGTGCTTAGTATCATTACCAATTCGGCCGCCGGATGACCCATTCCACTGTGTTTCCATGCTGGTGATGTTCTTAGCTGTTGTGTGGTGTATAACGGTTGGGGAGGTTACTTTGGTAATTAAGCCGATTGCAGATGCATTTGCCGCTGGTAGAGCAAGTAGCTGCCGTTTGAATCCCGGAACTACGTTAGGACATCCGAACGGTGATGGAGGAAGAATGGAAGGACGGAGTTAAAAAGCAATGAGAAGTGGCCATGATCGCCGGCGGAGGACATCATGGTCATTTTACTAATCAACAGAGGGCGTTATAGTTATTAGTTAGTATAGTTAATATGCCCTCTTTATGTAATTCTTAGAAATTAGTGTACCATATATGTAATTAGCAGCTTATGAAATAGCCAACTCTTCTCTTTCCCCTGTTACAGAGATTGTTTTCATACTGTAATGAGAAATATTGCTGGTTTATTATTGTTACAGATGAGCAACGATTTCATATTGCCGGTTTTTAGATATAAGTTTTTCATTGTATTTTAATTTAGAGAAACTTTCACATATAACCATTCAAAATAGCTTAATTACTCTTTATAACTATAATTTGATAATTACAATTTGTAGCAATATGTTATAGGGAGGAGAGAGGCGAGCGAGAGAGGGCAAAGAGTGGGAGAGAGGTGAATTGTATATGTATATTGGTTAGATAATTGCATATTATAATTTATTTATACATATGTATTTGTATATATGGCAAGCAAGATTGGGAGAGGGAGGAGAGAGGCGAGCGAGGAAGGGCAGAGAATGGGAGAGATGTGAATTATATATGTATATTGGTTAGATAATTGTATATTATATATATGCATTTGTATATACGCGATATTAGGAGAGGGAGGAGAGAGGTGAGCGAGATTGGGAGAGAGAGGCGAGCGATAAAGGGCAGAGAGTGGGAGAGAGGTGAGTTGTATATGTATATCAGTTAGATAATTATATTTTATATATATGTATTTGTATATTCTGGCGAATTATACATATACAAACCTGACTAATTATACAAACTCAAAGTTAGCCCACGTAATTGATGTATAATGTTAGTCGCAAGTGGTAATTATAGCAAACTATAATTATGATGAGCAATTAAGTAGTATAAATTTGCTTAATTGCATAATTTTCCCTTTAATTTAAACCAATTTCATACATTGCCACAATAATCAAGGACAAAATTCAATTTAACCCAAAAATATCTTTTACCGACATAGGTAATCGAGAGTTGACAGTCTGATATCACCTAGTAACGAATTTATTCAATACAGAAAGCAACCTAAATAAGATATATAACTTGGTTCAAATAATATAATGCCCATTATGGAAACCATAGGCTCACATTTAAGTGAAGGAAAAAATACTTGGACAGAGCAAACATATTTATTCCAAATAGAGAGAGTTTAAAATGATTATAATACACATTATGTTTAGATTTTAGTTATTTCTCTCTATATTTGTCGATTAGATTTGTATTTATTCGCTCAATATATTTAGCTCTGATACAAAGCAAATAGATACACAAATACAAAGTAAACTAATACATTGTATCACAAGTTTTTTTAAATAAATTTGTCATATTTGATGATTAGTCAATTTCTCACTATACTTGATAATTAGGGATCAAGTATCGCTATTTCTAAAAAAATTCCTGTGTATGAATGCTTGTAGTATCTGGGCCACCAACATCAAAATACATAAGGCCCATTTACAACGAGCATTGGTGGACTGCAATTATACTCTTTTTTTTTTGGTAAACAACACAAATCTCACTAGTTTAAGCTAATTATCCCTTTTTCCATGAATTTACAATATTACCAATTCTACCACAATTCACACCTTGAATACATGTATCTGGCGCATTTAGATACATATATATCGGATACATATTAATTAGATATATAATTAAGTGTATTTAAATAAGGAATGTAACTGAAAAAAATAAATTAAGGAGAAAATCAGGCATTTAAAAACTTTAGAAAATTTCAAATAATCAATTTTTTTTTGTGTATTTGACTATATATCTGAATTGCTCTACTATGTATTTGATACATAACTTCAATGATTAGATGTATCTAATATGTTCATTCTATGTATCTGAACTCTTCTTCTATGAATCTGATATAGTTTCTTTTATGTATCTCTCGCACTTTGTACTTTTTGCTTTTGTTCACGATCGGGTGTTGTATCAAATGATCACTCAACTGTATCATCACTGTAGTGAAGGATATCAATATGTACTTAATGATTAAATGTATTTGATCTCTTCATTTTGTGTATTTAAAATATTTTTCTATGTATCTGATATCTAATCGGAAAAATGTCTACTTTCAGTGGCTATGTAGTGGCTTCCTTCTTCGGTTTCCTCAATGCTATCGTTGCCTTAGTATTCTCCTATATGGGACATGCTTAAGTATTCTCCTATATGGAACTTGCTTAAGTTTTCTGTGAGACATACATTAATTAGTTGATTATATTTTATACAATTTCATTTGGTTTCAACATTGTTTGGAGACTCCAAATCAACTTTAGAAAACGTCAAATCTTGTTGGATAAAGTGGACAATTTGAGAAATTGATACAAATGCTCAATTTCACAGTTTCAGGATTAATGTTATCTCTATCGTTTTTTTTCAGTTTTAGATATACCTCTATCATGAGTAAATTGAGAACCCTCCAATTGATGGATATGCTTAACTTTTCTCCGATCTTGCTGGCATTTTTGTTGTACGACCATTGAAATCGGGACGATGCTAACCTTGTTGCTCGTGGAGTAGGTGGGGGTGGGGAGGAGAGATCATGTTGTTAGGGTTTTGCCCTGATTTTCTTTCCTTATTTGAAAGTTATTTTATTTCTTAAAGAAAAGTTAAAGTATTACAATAAATGTTTGAACTTTTTCTGAAAGGAAAATATAATTTTTTTTATTTGGTTTATTCTTTCCTTAGAGTAAAGGTTTGAAGATCTATAAATTGAACATCCATATTCTCATAGCACAACAATAACATTCACAATGTAGTCAATAAAGGATTTTGTTTATGGGGAGATTTCCCCTCAATAGTTTTTAATATTTTTTTTATTAGTTTTTCATATGTAGGCCGATTGGTTATACCAAATTAATAATATTATGTCTTTTCGTACAGTTTTATTTGTCATCTAATTTATCATCATATGATTTGCAAATCATAAGCTTCCGCAAGACGCCTTAATCTCCTTCATAACCCAACAAGTGGTATCAGAGCACATGGTTCAAAGATCCGATGGTTCAATGATCTAATGCTTGAATGAGATTGAAGACATACTCAAGTGGTTTCAAATCAATTTGTAACTAATTTGATGACAAAGAAGATTTTTGTCTAGCTACATGTGGAGAAACGATTAAAATCAAATTTTCAACATTCCTGTTACAACATCTTTGAAAATAAAAATAAAATATTTTTAAACAATTTTTAACTCATATATTTTAAACTTTATTTTTAAACCATGGCAAGCAGCAGTGATGAAGACTATGTGAAGAACGAAGATTATTATGCATGTGAAGAAGGTGAATCAAGTTTTGTCAAGAAAATTCAGCAAAAATGGGAGATTTGTTAGGGTTTTACCTTGATTTTCTTTCCTTATTTGAAAGTTATTTTATTTCTTAAAGAAAAATTAAAGTATTACAATAAATGCTTGAACTTTTTTTGAAAGAAAAATATAATTTTCTTCCATATTTGGTTTATTTTTTCCTTAGTATAAATGTTTGGCGATCTATAAATTAAACATCCCTATTCTCATAGTACAACAATAACATTCACAATGTAGTCAATAAAAAATTTTGTTTATGGGGAGATTTCCCCTCAATAGTTTTTAATAATTTATTTTTATTAATTTTTCATATGTAGGCTGATTGGTCATACCATATTAATAATATTATGTCTTTTAGTACAGTTTTATTTGTCATCTAATTTATCATCATATGATTTGCAAATTATAAGCTTTCGCATGACGCCTTAATCTCCTTTATAACCCAACACATGTTGCCTAAGGAGATTGGCAGCATGGGACTCTTGATGAGTGAGAAAGAAATTAATGTTAATGGATTGATATTTAAATATAAAGATAATTAATTAATCCAAATTTTAAGGGAGATGTGCATCTAATTATATTTTAAAATATATAGTATAAAATATTAAAAGTGGTAATATATGTAATTGTTTTAAAGTAGAGGTAATATTAATATATATGATAGTAATGTATGTCTAGTTAGGTAGTTTTTCCATTTTTTTTTTGGAAATTTTTCTTCAAAGGATTGACATAATATCCTGCTACACATATTCACCCATGCAATAATGATGAGCTCACTGTTTGAATAAATTAGCTTTTATTTCTTCATATATTTTAAATTTAGAAATCAAAATTTGGTTTTATAAAGTTGTGTTTGAACCTACATTTTTCTTTTAAAAATTTGAAATTTTGCGAGTGAAAGTCACAAAATCCGAAATTGATTTGAATAGTTTTTGGGAACTTAAAAATATTTGAAGATTAAATTTTCAAACAAATTCCTAAATATAAATCTCTAAAATCAATGATCAAACGCTCGAGAAAATATAATCTAGGTTAGAGCCTACAAATAATATTGGAGAATCTTGCGCAGCTAGCTAACTGCCCCATATCTATAAACAAATCACATGGATTTCAGTATCAATGTATTGGACCTTAATTTTTTTGTGGTGTTAAAATGCTTCTGGAAAAGGGATATAATTATTCTTCAATATAAGTGCTGTCTAGTTAGTCAACTTAATTCTTATTGTGAGGCTCCAAATTCCCCTTAACCAAAAACATAAAAGGGGAATCCATAATAATGTCATGTTTGCTAATTGAACTAGCTAAAGGTAGTTAGTTGACAAATCTCCAGTTTAAGCTTTCATTTGATGGAACTTTTCAATAGATTGGAATTTATAATCGGTGAATAGTTGGTGGCATAGGGGTTAGTTTTTGTAAAATTGTTAGTTTGACTTTTGGGAAGGAAAAAAAGGTAAAGGCTCAAATATTTTATCGGAACTTTGAGAAAAACCTCATTTATGACATTTGATAAAAATTTAGCTCATATTTGTCATTTTCATTTGAGAAAAAGGCTCGTACATGTCATTATTTGTTAACAGAAAATAATTTCGATTTTTCAAAACCATTTTTTACACGTGGTCAATTATGATTCAACCACGTTATTACTTATATTAATTTTCTTAAAAAGGAAAAAGGCTCAAATATGTCATCAAATTTTGACAAAAGGCTCATTTATTTCATCAATTAAAAAATTGGCTTTTCTATGTCATTTTAGTTGACAAATAATTGTATGGACGAGCCTTTTCTCAAACGAAAATGACATAGAGGAGCCAAACTTTTAACGGATACATAAATAAATTTTTAATGACATATTTAAACTTTTTCCCAAGAAAAAAAGCGAAATAACTATTAAATATAATTTTAAAACGGATGAAAACCATTTACGCCCCCCAACTCTTTCTTAGGGAAGGTTTGAAAATGGGGTGATAAATAAATTTTTAATGACATATTTAAACTTTTTCCCAAGAAAAAAAGCGAAATAACTATTAAATATAATTTTAAAACGGATGAAAACCATTTAAGCCCCCCAACTCTTTCTTAGGGAAGGTTTGAAAATGGGGTGGAAACAATTAACTTGACATATTGTATCTGTGTCAAACACACCTTTTGTCCTTATAAATTTACCTGCAAAGTCGCTCTTAATTTCTATTGGACAATTAGTTATTTAATTTATTCCAAAGAAGTAGGAGACACGCATGCANTCAATTTTTCAAAACCATTTTTTACACGTGGTCAATTTTGATTCGACCACGTTATTACTTATATTAATTTTCTTAAAAGGAAAAAGGCTCAAATATGTCATCAAATTTTGAGAAAAGGCTCATTTATTCCATCAATTAAAAATTTGGTTTCTCTATGTCATTTCAGTTGACAAATAATTGTATGAACGAGCCTTTTCTTAAACGAAAATGGCATAGACGAGCCAAACTTTTAACGGATACATAAATAAATTTTTAATGACATATTTTTCTCAAGAAAAAAAAGCGAAATATTAAATATAATTTTAAAACGGATGAAAACCATTTACGCCCCCCAACTCTTTCTTAGGGAAGGTTTGAAAATGGGGTGGAAACAATTAACTTGACATATTGTATCTGTGTCAAACACACCTTTTGTCCTTATAAATTTACCTGCAAAGTCGCTCTTAATTTCTATTGGACAATTAGTTATTTAATTTATTCCAAAGAAGTAGGAGACACGCATGCAACACATTGTATAGGGCAATTTCCCATATTATAGTAGGGTTACTATTTAACACGTGAGATTAAAGATTACGATAAATACATTGAAACTAACCATTATATTTACATAATATATTCTACACTCAAACTCTATTAAAATACTACCACGCCCTCCATAAGATAAGACGAATTGAATTTGTCATTTGACCGCAGAGTTTTTATTTTTTGTATTGTTATTTCATCCTTCTAGCTCTTTTTCTTATACAATCCTAAAAATTACAAATATAATTTAAATCTTATACTATGTGATTTATGTAAGTTATATTAAATTATATCTAACAAAAAAAAATATTTAAATTCGAATATTTTTGGCGAGATGTATGCTCAAACATAAATTTAACTTTATTTAAAACTTGAGAAATTTTAATAGTTTAGTTGGCTGGCCATTTGAATTTCCACCTTATAGGTGAGAGTTTGATTCCCCACATTGTAATTCTCTCTCCATTTTCCTTCCCCACACCCATTTTAAAAAAAAAATTAAAACTTTTAAAAAATTAATTAATATGAAAATATAGAGGAAAACTACCTTCAAGTTTAACGGTAACGTATGTACTTATTTTTATTTGTCAGATAATATATTTATACCTTGTCAATATAAGATTTATAATTTTTCTATAAAACCATTTAGCTTTAATTTGAATTCGGGGGAGATTCACGAGGTAAAGCATGCATAATAAAATACATGTATCTACTGATTCAATTTTAAATAAATTTAAATATCCACTAAGATTAAAGAAATGTAATTTCAAGTGATACCGCACCTTCCTGTTTGCTGTAAAAAATAGTTCTTATCTGTATCTGAGTCGGCAATTGGGAGAAGTCAGCAACACGCTTTAATTCTTTGTACACAATTGACATATTCTTCTCCCATTTTTGCTTCCATAAATACCCACCATATCCTCAATTCAACAATTCTCTCATCTCTCAAATTCATCCTCTGTTGTAAACACAAACTCTCAATTCTTTTGAAGCAAATTTTATTTAATTTCAAAAAAATGGGGATCGGACACAAACACCATCCTCATTTCAAATTTCATGTTCAACTGCATCTGCCTAGTTTTCATCATCATGAAAATAAAATCGAGGAATTCAGGGAACTCCCAAAAGGTTGCGTTGCGGTGATGGTGGGTCAAGGAGAGGAGCAGCAGAGGTTTGTTGTACCAGTGATGCACATCAATCATCCTCTGTTCGTCCAATTGCTGAAAGGAGCAGAGGATGAAGTAGAATTTCATCACGATGGTCCTATCAATGTTCCTTGTCATGTCGAGGAGTTTCGCCATGTTGAGGATATTATACAACATCATAATAATAATAATCATCACTTGTGGTGCTTCAAGGCCTGATCTTTATTTTATGTGTATCAGGATGAAACTAGTAGTCCACATCTAGATTCGATTGAATTTACTAGATTTTATTAAAAATTATAATTATGTTGATAAATAGATATCAAATTCAAACTTTAATTGTGTAAAAATTCAGAATTCTTAAAATTGAAATCCTAATTTTGGCTTTAATGTGTATGCGTATATAAAGTTGCTTGGCTTTTTTCTTGTTTTTAGGTCCCATCAATATCCCTTTTCTCTTTTCATTTTGTTGATGAGATGTAATATGTGTGTCCAAGATGAGGATGATCATAATTGAATGACAAAAAAAAAGACAAAATTGATGAAAATTGAAGATTAAACTTTATAGTCCAACTGAAATTAAAAAACTTTGAATACTGCAAAGAAAAAATAATTATAGCTAGGAATTGTCACCCGAATTTGAATATTCTAAATAAAACTTATGAGTCCGATTTTACAATTTACAAGCCGTGAAGTATATGGACGTCTAAATTAACGGAATTTCAGCTCACATCAATTCCCGTTATGAAATAAACATGATATCAGCTCTAAGCAATTAATATTTTTTTGGGGGATATTAAATCTTCCTTAGTTAATACTTGAACTACAAGTTAAATTACAACATAATTTTATCGTTGATGTTTATGAGAATTACCAAAGGATGTGGCGGAGTAGTCTATCTCAACAATATAGAAAAATTCTTGCTAAAGAACTCTTTTTGTCATATAAATTCAAATTAGTCGAGATTCAATACAGGAATGGAAACAAAAAAAAAGTACATCTTTTTTGTTAAAAATAAATAAATCATGTGATATGAAACTTTACTTTGTAAATCAACTACTATAATTAATATGAATGACAAACTCTCCAATTTATATGTCACTTGTGTCCTTTTGGTTTCCGTGAAAGGGGCGAAGGTTTAAAATCGTCGTGATTTTTGTTGATCCGAAAAGCAAGATAGACTCTTTTATATGATTAAATTAAATAGTACTCCCCCTGTCTACTTTTATTTGTCATGTTGCGCTTTTCGAAAGTCAATTTGACTAATTTTAAAAGTTAAATTAGATTACGTTAATTCGATATTTTTTTTAAAAAAAATTAGATATTCAAAAACTATACGAAAAATACTATAAGTTGCAATTTTTTGCATAGCAATATGATGAAAATATACATCGTAAAATGTTGGTCAAAGTTCTTATTGTTTGACTCTAAAAAAGGAAACCATGACAATTAATTGTGGACGGAGGGAGTAGTCACTTGCAAAATAAGTGTTGTAGTCTTTTCTTTTTGTTTTAAAATGAGTGTTAGTTTTAGAATTTCAAGAAGTAATTAATCTAATTCTTTCAAAATTTACGTTGTTTACATAATTAAGAATCATTTATTAGCTTTTTGTTGATTAATAATTAAGAATCATTTATTTGCCTTTTATTGATAGATCATAGAAGCATACATAATTTTTTNTATTTTATGTGTATCAGGATGGCACTAGTAGTCCGCATCTAGATTCGATTGAATTTACTAGATTTTATTAAAAATTGTAGTTATGTTGATAAATATATATCAAGTTCAAACTTTAATTGTGTAAAAATACAGAATTCTTAAAATTGAAATCCTAATTTTGGCTTTAATGTGTATGCGCGTATATAAAGTTGCTTGGCTTTTTTCTTGTTTTTAGGTCCCATCAATATCCGTTGTTTAGCCCTGCTTTTTTTTTTTTTTTTTTCTCTTTTCATTTTGTTGATGAGATGTAATATGTGTGTCCAAGATGAGGATGATAATAATTGAATGACAAAAAAAAAAAAAAAAAAAGACAAAATGTAAGATTAAACTTTATAGTCCAACTGAAATTAAAAACTTGGAATACAAGCAAAGAAAAAAGAATTATAGCTAGGAATTGTCACCCGAATTATGAGTCCGCTTTTACAATTTACAATCCGTGAAGTATATGGACGTCTAAATTAACGGAATTTCAGCTCACATCAATTCCCGTTATGAAATAAACATGATATCAGCTCTAAGCAATTAGTATTTTTTCTGGGGATATTAAATCCTCCTTAGTTAATATTTGAATTACAAGTTAAATAACAACATAATTTTATCGTTGATGTTTATGAGAATTACCAAAGGATGTGGCGGAGCAGTCTATCTTAACTCAAGATCACAAATTCGAGCTTTAAGTATAGAATAATTCTTGGTGAAACTTCAATGGGATCTATGTGGTACGAATTCAAATTAGTCAAACTTCAATACAGATATGGAGTGGAAAAAAAAAAAAATACTACATCTTTTTTTGTTAAAAAAAAACAAGAAAATCATGTGATATGAAAATTTACTTTGTAAATCAACTACTATAATTTATATTAATGACAGACTTTCCAATTTATATGTCACTTGTGACCTTTTGGTTTTCGTGAAAGGGGCGAAGGTTCAGAATCGTCGTGATTATTGTTGATCCGAAAAGCAAGATAGACTCTTTTATATGATTAAATTAAATAGTAGTCACTTGCAAAATAAGTGTTGTAGTTCACTTGCAAAATAAGTGTTGTAGTCTTTTCTTTTTGTTTTAAAATGAGTGTTAGTTTTAGAATTTCAAGAAATAATTAATCTAATTCTTTCAAAATTTACGTTGTTTACATAATTAAGAATCATTTATTAGCTTTTTGTTGATTAATAATTAAGAATCATTTATTTGCCTTTTATTGATAGATCATAGAAGCATACATAATTTTTTTAAAAAGTAGTGTCGATATTTATAGAGAAAAGGATAAAAATTTATTATCATATTTACAATTAAGATGTATCGTTTACCTCTTGGTTTAATTTAATTTTAAGGCAGAATACTACTTAATTGCAATTTTAAGGTTTTTGCCTTTTTGGTATGTTATTGCAAAAGTGTACCTAGGTACCTCAAAAAATAAAACTAGGCATTGAGCCAACGCATGAAGAGGTACGTATTCATGGTTAAGTAATGTCATTTTGTTTAGTACATGCACAATATTAATTATTTAATTTTATATATAATAAAGAATTTCGATAAAGCAATATTGCTTGACACTTCTTCATTCAACATGAGTTCGTCTTTATTAAGATGCATCAAATTAAAAATGTCTTTTTATTTTGAAACGCAAAATTACAAGAAATAAATTACAACAAATACATATATGTTACTAGAGTTGCATTTAGACAAAAGTGTAAGTAGTAAATTGAACAACCACCACGCAGAAAAAAGAAATTTACGGGCATTTAACAATTTTTCCAAAAATATTGGTTTTGACTTTTGACTGCCTAATGAATGAAGACAAATGACATCTTTTTTAAGAATTGCTCTGCCAAAGGTTCACGCCTTATTTTCTTCCCAATCTTAATGATATTTTTAGTAATTGTTTTTCCTTACCTAACTCCGGTAAGTTTTTTTTTTTTTTTAGTTTCTAATGGACACGTTTAGATTATATCAGATGAATAACTGTCTGCTTCTAGCCGCTTTCTATATAGTAATAATGCATTCCCAAAATAACAAAGAAGTTACGATCGATCCTATCAGCCTAAGGTCAAATACACACATGCAAGTTGCCAAAATCAAAATTAAATAAAAAATACACACATGCAAAATAATATGGAGATAAAAGTTCAAATATTCAATTCAAACCGAGATTTTCTATAAGTACATACTTAACCCTTTTCAAGTGCCAGCCGTCAGCATGAGATGAGTAAATATACCGATTTTGACCTTTAATTTTGCTAAATTGTATAATTTGATGACACCTACTGCCACGTCAATATGCAACACAAGTCTTCGTCCTTATCTCATGGGGTGTGTCGTAGAAAAATAGAGGAAATTTCACTAGTAGCAGAACTTTAAGCCTTAATTATTAATTATAAATGTAATTTGACTAATTATGAATGTAATGCGTATTAGTTTTATATCTCAACTTACTTTGTATATAACTATCTATATATCAATTCATTTAGTGTGTGTTGTATATGTTGTTGGGTATGTAGCAAGAGTTAATGGGAAATTGAGGGAAGATGAAAGAGGAACTTGGAAAAAGTTGGGAACTTGAAGAGTTGAGAACTTGAAAAGTCCTCTTATGCTTTATTGAAAAGACATTGAAAAGACATTTGTCTCTCATCGGTGGTGGAAAGAAAAATAGGAGAGTTTAAATATAGAAACACTCCTATTAATTGTTAAAAGGGTTGGAAAGAGGGACCCCCTTCGCGCCGTCGTCGCTCGCTCGGCTCGGCTTCGGCTTCGGCGGACAAAGTTTGTTTTAATTATTTTAGTTAATTAATTATTTAATTAATTAAATTAAATTAAATGGCCAACGTTTTAATTAGTTAATTAACCGATTCAATTAATAAGTTAATTAACCCGACCCGACTCGGATCCACGCGCGACCCGTTTTATTTAAATCTTTCCCGTTTTATTTAAATTTCCCGCAGTGACTGTTCTGAAAGGTTGCAACTTTCAGAAACAGCCATGACCATTTGAAAGGTTGCAAACTTTCATGAATGGTCGTGTGGATTCTGAAAGGATTGCAACCTTTCGGAACCAGTTCCTCTTGCCTATAAATACATTGATTCTTCATATTTATTCCTTACGAATTTTTCTGATTTCTTCTTCTTCTTCTGCACAAAATTTCTTCGTGTATTTTACTGCTGCTGAGTGGTTCGCTGACACCAGAGTTTTGGGTATCAATACACTGGTGATTGAGATCATTCTATCCTGGGAGGACATATTCCAAATCAAACCTCGGATACTAGAGAGGAATAATTTCCTTAAGGGGACACTGTGCATTCAGTGAGCTTGATCTTTTTCTGATTTTTTTTTCCAGATTGTGGTACGTTTTTTACAGATTTTAGTTTTGTCAATTAATTTCTGTTCATCTATTCTTACTGGTTTATTAAACTTTGGTTACTTCGTGTTTTTGCAAAGTTTATTGAAATCAGTAATTCTAATTTTTTACACAGACTGATAACATATGTTCGCTCTATATTAAAGTAAATAGATATAACAAATATAAATCGAATTGATACAGACGAATAGATACAATTCTAATCGAACATATAAATTTCAACCTCTCATGGTGTATACATACCCAATGTAATTTCATAAGTAGAGCATGAGGAGGATAGAGTGTATATATATCTCTTACTATTATTTTAGAGGTAAAAATATTGTTTTCAATAGACCATTCAATTCAAGAAGAAAATAATTCGAAGTATTGTAGAAAAAAAAATGAAAATAAAGTCAGTCATGATAAAATACTATAAACAATCTTACTAATCATCTTAAATACTCCCTCCATCCAACAATAGTTGTCCACTATACTAAAAATAGTTTTCAACAATACTTGTCCAATTTAGAAAATCAAGAGATAATTTATCTTTTGTGTCTATTTTACCGTTGCTATTAAATATTATTTATCATCTAACACATTTTCAAGTACTAAATTTAATATAGTTAACGGATAATATAATATTATTACCCCTATTATTTATTGTTTCTTAAGGGAGTGTGTGTCAAGTCAATAGCGGATAACTATTATTGAGCTAGAGAATATTAATCATAATAAAATACAATAATAATTAAAAAATATAATAAAAAATCCACGAATAATAACTAAACTCAAAAAGATAAGAAACTAGGAGAATAATAAATCTTTCGTTGTCTGTATTTTACACTTTTTAAACTCACCTTATTTGGAATAAATAAATGACATATTGTAGGTATATATTTCTTAAATGTCCTTATGAGTTGTAACGGATCCATTACACATTCTCTCCATTTCTCCAAATTCTTATTCGGATAGAAGTCATGTGTCATAATTAAAAAATTAAATATTGAAATTTAATAATATAAATTAAAGTTCTAATCAAAATTAAAATAATAAATAATTAAATTTCAACCTTTAAATTTTAATTATGATACATGGCTTTCATTCGAGTACAAACTGGAGAAATGGTGAGAATGAGTAATGGAGAGGAGCCTCATTATCCCGTTCCGAGTTGTAACCTTCTCCTTAGAAGCGGTAATTATTGGGAATTTTAGCCTCAGTTGTTCCGCGTCTGGAACACACCCACCCACCCACCTTCTCTTCTTCTTCCGTAAGTAATCAATTAAGCGGCGTTTGACACATTCCTCTCCCTTTGCCCTTTGCCCTTTGCTAACATAAATACCCCCATTCACAAAACTAGATTCAAAATATATCTCTTAATTCTCTCATATATATTTATTATGAGCAACATACCTAAATCTCTAACCGACTCTTCTCTCACCCTCTTCAATCTAGCTATCTTTTCTTCTGATCCTTGGCCTTTCTCTTTCTGATCAATTAATTTCTCCTAATTTTTCTGATTCAGCTTTCCATAAACTTGAACAATTTATCAATGGGGAGTGGAAATAAACACCATCACAATCATCATCTGAATTTCCATGTTCAATTTCATTTTCCATTTCATCTTCATCATCATTCGAAGGAGGAATTGAGGGATACAGTACCGAGAGGATGCGTTACGGTGTTGGTGGGTCAAGGAGATGAGGAGCAGCAGAAATTCGTGATACCTGTAATGCATATTAATCATCCTCTCTTCACACAATTGTTAAAAGAAGCAGAGCAAGTCTACGGATTTCATCATAATGGTCCCTTAAATATACCCTGTAATATCGATGAGTTTCGTTATGTTGAGTGTATGATTGATAAGGACGTTCATCACCACCACCATCATCACCTGTGGTGCTTCAAAGCCTGATTTTATTACATCTTGCTTGTATATATGTAATAATATAGTATTACTAATGACGACGATGAAAATTTATATACAATAATATATAGTTGTAAGTATTTGTAGTTTTGATTTATCAGATGATCAATTAGTTATACTTTTATTTTGAGCAATATGGTCACGATTTACAGCTCACTCTATTTATTATACCTTCTTTTGAAATTAACGATTTAAGTATTGTAACGAGAAATTGGCGTGCTAATGGTCGGATTAATGTCTTCTTGGTTGAGTTTTGTTGCGTTACTGATCGTATTCCCCATTAATTAGCTATGTATATATTTGGACGACTCAAAACTGGATTAACAAACTTATAGCTCTAAATCTATGAATTAGTCCCTAATTTGGGTAATTACATAGACTTGATCTCTTGAGGTTTTCAATATAATTGTTTCTAGATTTGTTTGCGCTAATTACACGATCAAATTGAGGGTTGAAGAACTTGGCGTTTCTATAATGGAAAATTCTAGTTTTCTATTGTTAAATTAGGTCTTGGGCCTAACACAACACACCCCAAAAGTTAGTTTAAAGGGAGGAGGATTTCCTAAGCCTTATAAGGAGTCTACCATCTCATTAACCATCGATGTGGAACTTTAACACCCCACCTCACGCCCAGTGCTTAGCATCTGGTGCGTGGACAATTTTGATTTTGGGGGCCCTAACATCGGGTGAGACGGGTCCTACTCTGATATCATATTAAATTAGGTCTTGGGCCTAACTCAATACCATGTTAAATTAGGTCTTGAGCCTAACTCACACCCCAAAAGCTAGCTCAAAGGGAGGAGGATTACCTAAGCCTTATAAGTAGTCCACCCATCTCATTAACCACCGATGTAGAACTTTTGTCATTCTTAAACATCTATATTCACTCAAAAGGAGATATTTATTCGATCGATCGGTCAAGTCAGCTTTATGAAGTTGTTGCATGTAAACTTTATTAGCATTAGTTGCTGACCTAATACAAATATTAATCATATTATAATTTGTGAAAACTTTTACAGTACTAGTATATATATATGATTTAAATCCTTTGGAAATTGGCTGCAACTTGGCTCAAACACCAGCTTTCGTTTATACTGGAAACATAAGTGTGTAAAATGTGAAGAACTTCGGCAAAGAAAACCCTTAGCTATCCATTAGTATTATTTTTCCGATCGTGAGATATTTAGAATTAGTTATTTTATCTTTATACTTGTAACTCAAGTAACACACGATTTATGATTTTTTTGTCTCCCACTTGGTGTTTGGTGTCCACATTGGAGATTGACTAAATCTGAATTCACACTGGAAAGTCTCACATTGGTGGTAAAGCGCTTCCTAACAAAGGCGATTCCATACCCAAAGAGGCTCGAACCCAAAACTTCTTGATTAAGAATAAAATAATACATATCACTCTACCACAACCCTGGTTGGTTATGGTTTGATGAGTTTGGGCCGTGAACTAATAGTCAAGTGTCGGCAGAGACAAGTCATTAATTTCATGTCTGCTCTCTAATTAAATATGTATTCCTCTTAACATAAAAAGTTGATCATCTATCGAAATTTTGTGTCCAAAACAACAAATGGTCCAAAATTTATTCGATTTTATCCCAAGTATTTGGTAGTTAATTATTATAAATTTAAGATTTTTAAGAAGTTCTACCTTTTAGAAAATAATTAATTGAAGATATAATAGATAAAATTAATTGTCTTTTTTTGATTTATCAAAATAGACAAGTAAAAAGGGACAAATAAAAAAAAGAAAATTGTATAAGTAATTAGGGACAAGAGTATTACTTTTGTCTCATATTAGTTGTCCCTCTTACTAAATTAAGAAAGTATTAATTAAAAGGAATTTTTTCTATATCATTTTTGCAATTAATTCTTTTTGAAAGTATTCACATTTATTTATAAAATTTCCAAAAAAAAATTTAAGGAGTACATTAGTAAAATTATCTTTTTTATTTATAATTTTAGTAATATGAGTATATAAAAAGGAAAATAATCAACGAAAGTATAGGTTTGACTTTTGAGAGTTGTGAATACGTCAAAGGAAAATCTTATATAGAGGAAAGCTCAAGAATATTTGGTCATTCAAGTACTAGAAACTCACAAGTTACAACACAAAAGTTGCTACTTTGTTTACTCAGCTCATTTTAAATTTATTTGTCCTAATTTTCTTTTTTAGTTCATTTTAAAGAAATCTTATAATATTGGTTCCATGCATGAAATGATAACTAATGTTTCCATCTCGAAGAGTACTTCCATCCAGCTCTGGTGTTCCATGTGATACTCTTACATTTTCTAATTTTATAGATTATTGCAAAACCTCATTATAATAATCATGCTTATCGGATCATGATTATCATATGTTGTAGGTCATCTTTTAACATTACTACATTTTGAATTTTCATAAATTTCGCATAAGATAAAAGCTTGTTTCATATATCGTAGAAACAACTTGATTTGTCTACACTCCGACAAGCTTTGAAGCAGGGGGCATTTGTAGACATTGAAATTTTGTGAAACTCTACAAGATGCGTTCAATTCGAGTTGGAACTCTACAAGGTGTGTACAATTCAAATTAGGATTCTTGGAGGCTACTCAACCCTAGTTCACGCCTATATAAAGGGTACAAAATTATCTTTATATAGACATGAATTAGAGTTTAGGATTGAGTAGCCTCCAAAAATTTTAATTGAAATTGAACACACCTTTTAGAGTCCCTACTCGAATTAAACACGTCTTGTAGATGTTGGGGTTATTTGCCCTGATTTCTTACCATAAATAAGTTTTCCTTTTAGGAAAAGGTTTTAATATTTTGACTAGTCCTTTTCTTGTAGGAAAGGTTTTAGTACCCTATAAATATAGGTTTGTTCCTTCTAACTTAATTAGCATTCACAATGTAGTCCTAGGGTTTTGAGAGTTGCGGTTATGGGGGAGAATTTTGTGTACCTCCTTGTATTCCGAGTGAATTGTTTGAGGTTGTTTCTCTCTATATTTTGTACTCTCATATTTATAGTGGATTGCTCATCTCCTTTGTGGACGTAGGTCGATTGACCGAACCACGTTAAATCTGTCTCTTTTGGTGTGTTTCTCGTTTGTCTTCTTACTCATGGTCTTTCGAGGTTTGCTTTGCTAGCTTCCGCATTACACCTGCTTATTTCGGTCCTAACAATTAGTATCAGAGCCATGGTTCAATGATGGAACTAGGTTACAGATGGGTGTTCATCTTGGCGGGTGTAGTTCTAGTCGCAACCTTTTTGACAGTAATGAAGATCTTTGTTGGAGAAATTGTTTCAGAGAGGTTCTCTGTGTCGAGACGTAGATTTGATGGAGGAGATTATGGAGAAGAGATGCAAGATCCTAAAGATTATGTGAAGAAGGTGGACAAATTTATTTTGTCAGAAATTCAGGCCAAGGGGGAGATTTGTTGGGGTTTATTTGCCCTGATTTCTTACCATAAATAGGTTTTCCTTTTAGGAAAAGGTTTTAATATTTTGACTAGTCCTTTTCTTGTAGGAAAGTTTTTAGTACTCTATAAATATAGGCTTGTTCCTTCTAACTTAATTAGCATTCACAATGTAGTCCTAGGGTTTTGAGAGTTGCGGTTATGGGGGAGAATTTTGTGTACCTCCTTGTATTCCGAGTGAATTGTTTGAGGTTGTTTCTCTCTATATTTTGTACTCTCATATTTATAGTGGATTGCTCATCTCCTTTGTGGACGTAGGTCGATTGACCAAACCACGTTAAATCTGTCTCTTTTGGTGTGTTTCTCGTTTGTCTTCTTACTCATGGTCTTTCGACGTTTGCTTTGCTAACTTCCGCGTTACACCTACTTATTTCGATCCTAACAGTAGAATCACACAAAATTTCAATATCTACAACATCCTAACAAAAACCTCCAAATGGACCCTTTTTGAAAAGTCATTCATTAATGAATGCCTTTCCATAGGTATTACTTTGTCCTAAACCTAAAGGCAAAGGATTAGACAACCCCAGCACTTTGTCTTCTATTTTTGAGTTCTTATATAAATTCACCATGACACCTCACCTTGCAAGGCAAATTATATTTGTCAACCCTTATTAAGTATAATATAAATAATACCTAAAAAATGAGTACCAAATTTGTTGGCCCCATATTATTTTTCTGGTTTACTGTCTTGAATCTATTGGTCCCTTTAAAATCCCATGTTCTAAAGAAAGTAAACAGTTACACTTGTGGTGTGTGGACATTTCAGAACAAGAATTAATCATACATACAGGTACATAGTGAAGGAAAGTGACTATATATTTTTGTAGCCTCTTGATTTGAATATTTTTACGAATTGTTTATATCATATAGTACCACCTTGTTCTCCATAAATTAAAAAGATGAATGTCACTTGAATATTTTTACGAATTGTTTATATGATATAGTACCACCTTGTTCTCCATAAATTAAAAAGATGAATGTGACCTAACAGGTACTTGATTAATTAATAGTGTAAGCCTATAAGGATGATATATATTCAAGTCATAGAAATTGTGAGTAAAATTACTTTTGAATTTTTTTGTAACAAAATGATCATTTAATAGATATACTATTTACTCGAAACGATTCATACGTAGCAAATCTAACTTGTAATTTGTTTGTTAATGAACGGTATAAGAACTTTTAAATTGTTCATAATTTCTAGAGTATAGTTTGTTTAGCCTTCTGAATCTATAGTCCTTCTTCCGATCCCAACCTTAAGGCATTATTACAAGCACGAATTTTTGAAGGACTTTTAATGATCGACCGGATATATAGGGTAATTAGCTGATAATTAAGTTATTTTAAATATAGAAAGTCAACCAACTAATAAACTATTAAGATTTTCTCATTGACAAACACTTTATTAGTTATGACGATTTCGTTTTTCTTTTTGGAAATATAAAAACAAGAATCATACATACATAGTGATGGAAAGTGACCATTGTCTTTTCTTTTTTTTAAGAATAATGTGGACATGCTTATATATATTGCGGTCTTGAGGGGAGGGGGGTCTATTAGATAGCAACTTGTACCTCTTGATTTTGAATATTTTACGAATTGCTTATATCATAGTACCACGCTGTCCTCCCTCCTAGCTCATCTCTTAATCATGGGCTCGTCGATATATGGGTGTGACCCAACAAGTTCAAAATCTAAGGATACTTTTAAAGTTAGTTGAATACACAGAGGCAGTGGTGTACGCATGATTTTTTTTAAGCGGTGTCACCATTAAAGGGACAAGAATGGTTCAAGAAGAAAATTAATGAAGATTTTGTTTTAGGCCTCCAAAATTTTGAGGCCCCATTAATAATGAAAAAATATTTTCTTAAAAATATAAAATTTTGATTAAATTTAAAAAATTTTAAAAAATTGTTTATTCTTTAAAATAGATAATATTTTAAATTTTAAATTAAAACATTTACATTTTCATATTATTAAATAAAGTTTTATACAACATCATTCAACCGATTGTATTGCAAATAAATGATTAATAAAATTATTATTATGAACAAATAAAAATTCACGCATATAATAAAAAAAATAGAATAGAAAGAAAATATTGACATGATGTGAAGATTCGAGATGCCGAATAACGATGATTGATGAACAAGAACAGAAAGAAAATTGAAGAAACTCACAAGAATATACATACAAGGATAGGAGTCAACACTATTTTTATTTAACTATAATTCTAATTGATGAAGGACTCAAAGATTTTGAGTTTTATTTTAATTCTAAAAATAAAAAAGAATAGTTAGATTTTGAATAAATTAGAGTGGATCAGTAGGTTTTTATTTTTTAATGAATTGTTTTGAATTTAAAACAAAAAATTAATAAATTTAAGAAAAGAAAAAAATGAAACGTGAAAAAAACAAAAGAAAATGCGTATAAAAAACACACGCCGTATGGGATCGAACTCAGGACATTGATCTTTGTATGTAGCGTCTCTGCCACCTGAGCTGGGAGCATTCTATTATAAGGGATGTCCTTTTAATTATTTTACCGTTTAGTCTGTTTGTTTTTTTATATAGGTATATTCCGTAAAAAAATTCGACGAAGTCGTGTCACATGACACACCTTAGATGTACTTAAATCCGCTCCTGCACAGAGGAAAAATTCTTGGTATGGAACGCTTCCCCCCAAATGGCCCTACGCAATTGAAAAAATCCATATTAAGGCTAATGCGTGTAATTAAAGAAGATGACATATTTTAAGTGGTGTAGGTGTTACATAATGAACGCTTGGAACACTTAAAAAAAAAATTCAAAAATTATTAGTCAAAAGTAATGTCTAATAGAAACACTTTATCACGTGTTCAAGTGTTTAATCAAAACATGTCGTAATTTATTTGACTATCTAAATAAAATTTACAGATAAGTTTAAAGGAATATTGTTGTATTGCGTCATTGAAGTTTAAACATACAGTTACATGGGAAAGTTGGCAAAATAGCCACCTTAAAGACTTAATGTGACATTAAGTCACAAGTCTTGAATAATTTGTGGTATACCCACCCACTATTAATGACATCATCCACATGCCCTAATTGGCACATACAAAAGACCGCACTAAGTTTCCATATCTCCACTTTGATCTCCCCCTTCTTTTCCAACTAATTTGAAATAATATATTTATTTGCAATTGTTAAAATTTATATTAGAAAAAGGAAAAAAGCCTCCAAACAGAAACAAGATCATCTCATTGTTGTTGCTGTCGATTTCGGTGAGTTTTTTGACCGTAATATCCATTTCCAAGGTAAAATCATCATCATCTCCTACTCCATATTCATGTTTACTCCATTTTCTTTCAAAAACCAAGCTTCAAAATTAGTTTCCCGCCATTTTAGAAATTTGAGAAATCTTCCATAATAATTACTTGATAATTCATTATAGATACATTTTAGTAGTTTAAAAGCATTAAAATCTGTTTCACCATTGCAGGAGCTGAATTTTAATCCCCGATCTCATTCAGTCGCGTTTTTTAACGAATTTCGTACCTCATAGACTGATACTGTAATCTATTATCGATATTTGTAGTCTATAATAGCAGTAGTTGAATTTGTTGTTGCTGGTGGAGATTATATGTGAGTATGGGAGGAGACTCCCAAAAGTTAAAATTGAAAATCATTTAGTAAGACGATAGTACCCATTGCGTTGCGTCGCAATGGTTCATATGATGATATGATTGCAAGCGTAATGGAGGCCGATGAGTTAACTTGCGAGCCAAACGACTTGGTGATTAGCTATCATATGAATGGGAGGGGAAAAATACATCTCACATTCATAAAAAATGATTGGCACGTTAGCTTGTACATGTTAGATATTGATATTGATGGCTCTAGGCCTATATTGAGGATTCACGTCAATGCGAGGCCTCCAATTGAACCAAAAAATTCATTTGACGATAACAATGATTTTATTGGAAATGAAAGATTAGGTAATCATTCAAAGGAGAGCTTGGGTGATCATTCAAATGAGAGTTTGGGTGATCATTCAATGGATATACATGATGATCCAACTAATATGGAAAATCAGTCAGTAGATGCAGAAGATCCCGAACGCGAATGTTGTGAAGAAATGCAGGGAGAACATGAATTGAGATCACAATCCAACCATTCCTTCTCCAATGGAACTAATTTATGCAAAAATCAAACTTTCAGTAATAAGAATGAATTGCAATTGTTATTAGCCGAAGCGGCAGGGAAGAAGTGTTTTGATTTTGCTACTTTAAGGAGTTGTACTAAATATTTAAAGGTGAAATATGTATCTCAGAATTGTGCATGGATGTTGCGGGCAAGGAAATATGAGTGTTCGGATAGATTTTGTATCTACAAGTACATTGGTGAACATAGTTGCAGTGTTGAACATGCCAACAGTTGCCATAGAAAAATCTCAATCAAAGTTATTGCTTCACTCTATGTAAATATGTATCGTGATGGTAAGGGTCCAAATCTTAAAGAGATTCAAAGGGCTATGTTTAATTCTTTTCGTTGTAGTCGAAGTTATTGAAAATGCTGGAAGGAAGGTATGGTTGTTAAGGAAATGGTCCGAAGGACAACGGAGAACGGATATTCATGCTTACCAGCTTTTTCCAACATGTTCGAGACACTTAATGATGGTTCTAGCTATTCTATCTTGGTAAACAAGGATAATCATAGGTTTATGTATTATTTCTTGGCCTTTGGTGCTTGCATTAAGGGATTTACCCACATGAGAAAGGTAATTGCGGTTGATGACACTCATTTACATAGTAAATATGAGGGTGTGTTGTTGAGCGTTGTTGTACAAGATTCGGAGAATCATGTTTATCCAATTGTTTTTTGTGTTGTGGACAAAGATAATGATGCATCTTAGAGATTCTTCTTTGAGAAATTGAAGGAGATTGTGGTCGATGAACCAGATTTGTGTTTTATCTCCGACAGACATAAGAGCATCGCCAACAGCATTGTGAACGTTTACAATCATGCTCATCATGGATATTGTATGAGGCACCTCGGTGAAAATCTCCGCGTAAATCATCATTGTAGAGATTACTTTTATCTTTACTACAATGCGGCAAAGGCTTATTCTTTGGAAGAGTTTGACAATCATTTTGTTGAATTCAATAACAAATGTCCCGCGGCAACTATCGTCCTTGAGTATAATATAGGTTTTGAGATATGGAATAGGGCATAATTTCCTGGCAGTAGATATGATGTGATGACCACAAATATCACCGAGTCACTCCATGCTATGTTGATAGACGAAAGATAGTATCATGTGACATCAATATTTAATTCGATTGCTAAGAAATTTGGAGAATTGTTCAGGGAGAGGCCTATATATATCCTTAAATCTAGGGCGACTCCTTATATGTGGAGAACGTAACTGGGGACGGCAATCAATTTACCGTGTTCGGTGCAGGTGTTACTACCTATGTGGACCTACTGGAAAAGTCATGTTCTTTTAGAAAATATGACTTGATCAAGATACTTTGTGCTCACGCGATGGCCGCTTTGCGATCGAAGCATGTCATCAACGAGTATGGTATGTGCATTTATGAGTACTCTTCGTCTTTGTATAAAGTTTAATCGTTCCTCTTTGCATAGTTAGATTATTTTAATGTTGTCCCTCTCTAGACGGAATGGTGTGTGCCAGAAGAATTGCTTAATGTGAAGATTCTTCAGCCTCTTGTCGATACCAAACTTTGAACAAAACAAAGAAAACGTGTCAAAAGTATCAATGAGAATTTCAAAAGTAAGAGAAGGAACAAATGTTCAATTTGCAAGAGAACCACATCTGTGAACAACAACAAATCTTAATTAAGCTTGGTTGAATATATTGATTGAATTTGTTTTTGTAATCAAGTTACTCTTTTTTTGGCTGTCAGCATTTTGGTCAATTGCTATTATCGTAATTACTCATGATCTAATATAGATCAATCAAAAGATGACATACATTTTGCACACTGTCTATTAATGTTTATTATCGAGTCTACTCATTGTGTATTAAGATGTGTATTATTAATATGTGAAAATTCATGGTATTCATAATATAATGATTTTAATGCAATGATTTATGTATAACTAATACAAGCATTATTTGGATATACACTCTATCAAACAAATCCTTAAAGAATCATCAAAAAATCAGATGTTACCATTGAAAAAGTAGCAATTTGAATTTGTTTTACCGTTGTAAAATTTGTATATGTAAATATTTACTAGTTATCAAAATATATAGGCTCTTTATAGAATCGATGCATCTCTATGTGCTTGGTGTATGTATGACCAATAAGATTTACACTTTGACATTAGTAAGGTTTATTCGGGTTTATATCTATTTTAAGGCATTGTCGATACTTTACCTACTAGAATCTAACACTATAGACCAAAACTAGTAGAATTTAGAAAAGACAATAATTAATTAATAATAAATTATATTTTTGAAATTTATTTAATTAAATGAGTTTAAACAAGGCGTATGATCACGTAAGAGTACACATAAATTGGGTGTGGTGATTAGAGATGTATGAGGAAGAGTTGTGGTTATACAATCAACATCCTTAGAACAATGTTTGAGAAAACATAAGTATGTTGTGCGGATATCAGTTGCTTAACCGCACATTGTTTATTGCCACCCCAATTTATGTAGACTCATACATGATCACATGCATATGTTCTGAAGATGTTGATTGTATAACCACACATAACAAGTTACATCCTTAAGCCAAAACATCCAGGCTTATCATTCACACAAAATCAAATTTCATGCAGTTTTTTGTCATTTCTCACCCGTCGCAACATCATATATATAATTGACAATCCGTCCATTGAACTTAAAATAATCCCAAATATGCCTCAAATGTCCAAAGCAAGTACCCTTAAATTCATTATAAAGTTTTTGTTCAACCAGAATTTTTCTAAAGTCACGATAAACTGTCATCCTTGATCTTACAGAGATCTTTGCTGGAAAAGATCCTCATCTAACCACGTTGCTAGGTCATACAACTCACCAGAGATATCTCTTGCACAAATGGGCAAGGATAGATGATCTTTCAAATCTCGACTAGTGTCTCTACTAATCTCCTCGCTATCACTTTCCCCTTCACTACTCTGAACATTATCACTATCATCAGCACTATTGTCCTGATAATTGTCAATCTCCGCCATTATTTTCATTTCTGAATCAGATTCGGGTTTTTCGACTGCAATTTTTTTCTTTTTACAACTTTTCAAAACTTGTTCAGCCTTTCGTTTTTTAATGGTAGAAGCAATTGGAGCAAACGGTTTAGTGCTTCCTCCTCTAGTTTTAGCCATACTTTATAATCTACAAGCGAAAACATATTTATCAACCACTAGTTTATTAACATAAACAGAGTAAACCTCAAATAAAACATGCAAAATAAATAACAGATCCAACATAAATCAACAATGCTATTGACAGAAACGCTGCTAAAGTCGATCAAAGTTTAGTAAATATTTCAAAATCTATAGGCGAGATAAACATAAAATAAGATTAAAAAAATAAGCAATCAAATAGGGATAAATATTCAAATACAAACGAAAAGGTCATTAGAGACAACAAATACACTGTATTCAACGAAAAAACTTCATCCCAAACAAGAACATCAACAAAAACAATCCAGAAAAAGGGGCCATTACATCATTACAGTACCATAACAAAATAAACAATCAAATATGGACAATAATTACCGAAGAACACCATTACAAAATGTTCAACTTACCAAAGATGAGGGATTTAATTTGAACTTAGGGAAGAAGATTGAAAAAAATAGATGATAATTTGAGAGGGGTTTAGGACGATGAAAAGTGAGAAAAGTTTGTATAAGTTAAGGGAGGAGAAGCGTAAGGGGAAGAGTAGTGTATGATTACACTGGAAGAGAAGTGTATAGGGAAGATGAAAAGCCCTTACAGTTGGAGAAGAAGAAACATCGGAACAAATATTCAGAAAAGATGCCTGTATTTTCATAAATAAATAATATTTATCAGAATATAATATTGTTTTAATGTATTGGGATTATAATATATTTTTGTAAAGTTATATTTTTTTCCCAAGTTTTAAAAACAATAAACAAGCCCATGACCCCACATTCACAAATATACCCCAAGTTTTAAAAAGGCCAAAGAGACCCACGACCCCACACTTTTCCCTTTTTAAAAAGCCCAATCCTAGAAAATAAAGCAAAAATAAATAAAGTGGGTATAGAGTAAATTAAGTTATAAAGGTGTCCCCAATGCCAATTCTTCTCCAATTACATCACAATACATAAAATATTAGCGTATAAGTAATATACATTGTCAGTTCAAATACTTTTTGTGTTATTATCACGTTATTTCACCCGTAGGTAATATAATTTTTCAACATTTCAAATCTATTATTTTAAATACGCTCAATAATATGTAAATATCATTTAAACGATGTGATAGCGTATAAAACAAATTACTCACACTATGGTATATAAAATTAATTAAACTCATAATATTATATCTGAGTCTGACTCAAACTTGAGTGGTTTTAGTTAGCGACCTTGAAGCAAGTAAACGTCGTTCTTGCTTTAATTAAACAATTTTTATAGCAGAATCATATACTAATTCAAAGGTCAATATTTAATTAACCAAATCAACATATCTTTGTTCAAATAAATTCAAAAATGCATGCACCAGGTTATTAATTGAGTGCACGTAACTGGAAAAATTCTACAATTGCGACTTTTTCTTTCTCCCATTGAAATCGAAGTGTCTAGCAATTTATAAGCCTCTTTCAAAATGACTGGCTATATTATAAGACACGACATAATTATTTTACTCTCGATCAGAGGTATGAAATTTGAATATTGAGAAAGGAAAATCTCCGATTGGATTTTAAGCATTATTTTAATATTAATTTAAAGTGCATAATTCATAATTGTATATTACACCAACATCTCCTACTAGTGAGAGCTTTTCTATTAGTGGAGTACTTCAAATATCGTGAATTCAAATTAGTCAGATTCATAAATTTCTAATACCAAAGAGTTAAACTATAAAACACGCAAGAGTATTGAGGATAGGCTTTCTTTATCTTTATCTTTATCTTCATGAATAATTGTGTTGGTGTGACATTTTAATATTAATAAAAATATATTATGTATTATGTTATGTCTATTGGTGGATATTACATTTGCGCTTCTTTACTCTCATCAATAGTGGAAGAAAGTAGTCATTAGTTGTTAGTAACTTATGTAACCACCAACTCTTCATTTCACCCATTATCGTATCTTTAAGTCTTGTAACTTATGTAACATTTGGTCTAGGGGCGGATCTAGTAAGGTTCGTGGGAGTGCTTCGACGGAAGCTCTAGTATATATAGGTATATATCTACAATATAATTACAAATACTAAACGTGTCACCCAGTGAACCAGAAGGCCTTGTGGTGCGGCTACAATATAATTACAAATACTAAACGTGCCACCCAGGGAACCAAAAGGCCTTGTGGTGTGGCTGAGGCCCTGACAGTTTTTGAATTTGCAATTCTAACTTGCTCCGTTAATATGACAGCGGCACATTTTTTTTTGTTTCTAATAGTTGTCTTAATATGGAGTAGTAATTTATACGTATATTTGACTAGCGTGTTACTTAAAACATGATCTATTTGTAAATACAAGCAATGATATCGTCATTGATCATTTTCAAAATATGAAAATTTGTCGAGCACAATTATAAATGAATGATGAATATTTATGATATTTATATTATAATTGAAAGTTTTAACCTTGTTTACTTTATGATCTCAATCAAATGTGGGGTGCAAATTTGTATTTATATATGGAGGTAGTGAAGGGAAGGGAAAATGGTAAGGTGACAGTTCAAATAGTCAACCAATTGAGATAAAATGATTTTTCCCAAATATTACGTGAGAGAAAATCTTCCGTTATCGATCTTGAATTCGACTTTCAACAAGAGCATCTAAATTAAAACGGTAAACTTTTGCTCTGTTGGAGACATCTGATAAAATTGAAACAATGTGGAGAAGATTAGCATCACTCATGAGCAAATAATTTGTAGTATATATAATACATAAATTGTCATCTTATTATTGTTCATATTTGTCATAGACCGAAAAGACGAATAATTCAACTGAAGCCTAAAATTGATTTAACCGATGAACCTACTTGGCACCCACGGACTTGAAATGTTGAATCTGCTTCTAATTTGGGCCATTCATTTGGCAAATTTACTACCCACTATCTTCCTATTCATTGCAAGGAAGAATTCATCAGCTATAAATAGTGTGGTCTTCCTTTGTGTTGAGAAATAAGAAGAAACAAGAGAAGTAGAGACAACAAGAGATACTAAGAAAGATAAGAAGTGTGAAATAATATTTTAGTGTGTACTAGTGAAAGAGAGAGTTGAGACAAAGAAAATATTTATATATTGAAGAAATGTGATTTTATGTGGAGATTTGAACTCTTCAACTAATTCGAAGTTGGTTGAGTTGTACACGTTATTGGGTTGTTATATCATGTAGTGGATAAGTCAAGAGTGATTTTGCTTGATCGGTGTATATTATGCCGCAGTGGACTTGAATCTCCTTAAAAAAGAGCGAAGAATCCACGTCTCAGCCTAAAGATTTGTTTATTCATTTTTGTCATTTTATTTTCAACTGTAATTTAATATATTGCGGTATATTACACCAACAAATTGAGATGTGGGGGTGATTTATCTCTTGCTTCATAATTAAAGTAAAATTTTATCCTAAAAATACCGCAAAATCTCAATAGATTGATTTAGGTACTTTATATCATCTGTCATTTAAATTTTAAGCAACTAAACTAAAAGTTTTCTTGATATCCATCTCGTTATGTGAAACGGAATGCACCATTTTATTTGAAAATTTTAAGATATATACATCAACAATATTTATAAAAAAAAGGGACAATTGTACATAATGACAAACTTTTAATGCAAAATAAATACAGTAGCTACCGTTTCATTTATTTCCATTAAGGTGCAAAGTCTTGGTCAGTTTGCTATTAATGGGCCCCACCGATTTGTATAAGTAAAAAAAAAAAAAGTTGACGTTATTCTCTTCCTTTTATAGAATATCTTCTTCTCGTTTATATCTCTTATTTTCTTCAATTTCTTCCAAATTTTCTCCCCAAAAATAGTTTGAAATTTCAAATCTCCACCAGCACGTTCTCAATCGCGGTTTCAAAATCCCTTCAAAAATTTCAGGTACCGCCAAAACTTATCTCAATCGATTACTTTAAATTTTTGTCTATTTTTTTTTTCAATTTTTTCAAGCTATTTTTCACATCAGTTCATAATCCATATAGAGTTTTCCTTCAAACAATAGATATCCAATCTCCATCTAAAAGATTCACAAGAGGTATACCCTTGCATGTCGAAAATAGTGTTGAACGCCCATCTTTTTCCTTGGGTTTAACTTAGGATTTTGGGGACGTTTCAGGTTCACTGTCCAAATCCAACACAATGCAAGAGATCAAATCCAAATTGAAAAATAACCCAATCAGATTGGATGGGAATGAGTGCAAAATCGAAGCAATCCAACATCAAAATTGTGGAGGGATGTAAGAAAGATCAGTCTGCTGCTGGGTCAAGTAAAAAAAAAATTAAGAAAAAACAACTAATTATAGAAAAGAGAATGCAAAAGGAAAGGAAGTTGTTGTTTCTGGCCTATTGGAGCATGATGAGGTATTTGTATAATCATTACTTTTGTATATGTTACGATTTTATATTTTTCTTATATTTTCTGTGTTGATTCATGTCTTATAACTGTTTGTTTATACAGTTTTATATAGTCACTATGTTAATATCCAAAGTTAAGTGTATAAAAAAAATAGAACTATTTAACTATACATACAAGGGAAACAATTATACATTTGAAATTGGTTGTATAATGTATAATATATATACAGTTTTGTGCATTGTTTTATGTATAATTGTTTTTCATTTGTATAAGGATCCTATTTGTATAATATTCCTTTAGACATATACAATTTCACAAACTTATACACATAAATAAATGGTTTGTATTTCACTATATATATAAATTAAACAATTATACATTTGAATTTATTTGTATAAGTATAATATCAATAGCTATTGTATTCGTAGCGGTACAACAATTTATCTATATATACAATATAAATATTTATACAGTTGAAATTAGTTTGTATAATGTATTTTTTCTTTATAAAACTTGTATATGTTATTTTTATTTAAAAGTTATTTCATACATTTTGATATTTGTACTTGTGTCTCAATTATGTATACGTGTGTATTTTTCGTAAAATTATATATGCATTTTTTCAGGCTGTTAAGTTTTTAGGAAAAAGATAACCAACACACATACCTCACATGTAGTGTTACACAAATTTTGAAGTAATGAAAGTGTTAGCTATAAAGCTTACTAGTTCATAGTATAAAGAATTTTGTGGAACAACATGTTTTGCCCAATTATCTAGCATTCGTAGGTGTCATGTTCAAGCACAACTAATTAGGTGCATGTTTTTGAGAGAAATTGAGGTAGCTCAAAAGATGCAATCCTGATACATATGAATGGCACCACATTCACCATTCGTGACTTTGCTATAATATCTGGGTTAAAATGTTCAGATAATGAGAAGGATTTTGTCTTTAATACCGAAGAACCAAACAGATTGTTCTTTAGTATTTTGGAGTTGAAAAAGCCATCACCAAGAGTCAGTTGGTTGAAAAGTTTGACAATAAGGTTTGGGGGAATAATGATATGATGATACGGTGAAGTTTCCTATATTGTTCTATATACATTCATTCATCCTTTTCGAAGAACCAACCAGTTCTGTTATTGATAGGAAAGACTTTGATTTGGTTGAATCGGGCAGATACATTGACTATCCATGGGGTAAAAAGGCTTTTGACCTTCTGATTATGCATTTGCACACTAAGATCAAACACGATGGGAAGTATTTCAGGTTGTATGGTTTCCAGTTACTTTGCAAGTGTGGTTTTATGAATGTTGTTCGAATTTTGATGAGGAAATTGCTGTTAAGGTATCTCATCACATCCCTAGGATACTTAACTAGAAGACAAAAAAGATTTCCCTCGTCTAAGCTATTTTGCTAAACGCATGTTCAAAGAAGACAACAATTCGGTACGCACTGTACAATTTATGTATAATATATTATCTGTATAAATATAGTATAGATATATAACTGTATAAATATATAAATGTATAAATATATGTATTAGTTTGTTCTATAGAAAACTATATGTATAAATTTGTTCCATGTATTATTATTTATACAAGTTTTTGACAATGTATAAATATACCTATAAGTATGTGAACTTTATAAACATAAGATCACTTGTATATATAAGCTTATAAACTGTATAATTATATATATAAGTTTGTCTAATATATATATATATATATATATAAATTGTATATATGTTTTTACATTTGATTAAGTAAACATTTTGTACAATGAATATGTCAATATAAACATGTATATATTTTGCAGCTTGTTTTAAGAATATAACTCCAACTCCAATGGAACTCAAGATTCTTGAATTACCGCTTGAGTATGTTCAATTAGATTCATCTCCAACAGAAACAACAGCTGCAAATGCTTCGAACGATGATTTTCAGGATCCTCCATGTCTAATAAATAACAAGGGAAAAGAAAAAGTTGATACTTGTTTGTCGCCTCCTCAGAAGAAATCAAGGCAGACAGTCACTCCTATTCAGAACAAGACAACACCTAGCGTCATTTCAAAGTAGCCTTGTTTAATAAAGTCTCCCCGACGTGCCAATGTTGCAAAAGACCTAACTCACCACTTCCAAAGAGGTAGGCCAAAAAACATGCTAATGTTCCATCCTATACAGGAATTAAGCAAAATGTTGAGATTAAATCAAGTGTTGCTTTCGAAATACCAATCACTAGCAAGTCACATGATTTTAGTATATCGCGTGTTGAGTTTGATCAATTTAAACTCTCGGTATTTATTTTTTAATTATTTTTAATTTGCATATTTAGCGTTAAAGTTACCTATATATGTCCAATTTCAGATGGAGAAACAGTTTATTGATTTAAGGAACTTCATTGAAAACAACTTCAAAGTTGTGTTGGATTCTATCAAATCAAAGAATGCGGAAGATAAAGTTTGTTAATATAGATCAATACATATATATTATACATAATTGTAATAAATACATTTAATATTTTTCATTCAGGGTGATGGTGTAGAAGTTACAGATAAAGTGTCAGTCGGTGTCGTTCAATCCGAAGAACCTTATCAACATTTACCTTCTGAATTGAACTGTCAATCTGTTTTTTAAAGATCTAAATGATCAAGAGGTATTATACCTATTTATCTTGTTCATTATTTAAACTTTTATGGCCTTTTGTATATAATGTATATTTTCTTAAAAATTCTGCAGAAGGTTGTTCGAGTAACAGTCCCAACAGCTACTCCAGAAGTTAGTATTCACCAGTCAAATTTACACTCTCCAGCTGGACAATCAACATTTAGCCCTTTAGTTCAACAATTCAGTAATCCCGAGCCACAGGTAATTTATTACTTTTGTGTTATAAACAATATTTTCAATTGTTATACACAAATAAACTAACATACATATAGAGTTAAAATGTTTCCAAACAAATAACATACATATACATGTACATGTATGTGTAAAGATATTATTTTTATACATATACAACTAAGTAACTGTCCATATGTATAATTTAATAGCAATATTCAATTTGTAACAAACTGTATAATAATGTTGAAATAATTATTACTAATATACAAAGTTATATTTGTTGCAGGGTCACAACAATTCTGGAGTTCCAATCAATTTTAAGGTTCAGAACACTTCCAATATTTTTGAGGTTCAAAACAATTCTAAGGTTTGAATTCTTCAATAGCTTTTTTTGTAATTTTATAATATATAAATATATGTTTATATTACATCTTTTATACATAGAAGGATAATTGTGAAGATGTTCCAATTGAAGTGGTCAAAGAGGGATCTCAATTCATGGATGATTAAACAGACTTCAACAATTCATCTTTTGTATGTTCTTATCATATTACTTTATAATTGGATCATTTGTATGTTCTTGTTATATAACAGCAGGATTTATTGAATGTTATACACGATCAAACTGAAAAGATGGAAAAAGAAGAATTTACAGATACAAACAAAGCAGAATCATCCAATGTCAATGAGTTAGTTGTTGAAGAAGTTTTAATGTATCCAACACCTCTTCAAATGGTACATGATGATCAACCAAACATTAATCCAAAAAGAAACATGGTGTTACATCCTTTGTTAGCTGTGGACGAGCATACACCATTACCAATTCATAGGGAAAGGCGTCCAGGCCCATTCAACACATCACCTTATGTGACATCATTCAGTTCAGAGTCTGGTAATGGTGTATGCTCGTCCACAGCTAACAAAGGATGTAACACCATGTTTCTTTCTGGATTAATGTTTGGTTGATCATCATGTACCATTTGAAGAGGTGTTTGACACATTAAAACTTCTTCAACAACTAACTCATTGACATTGAATGATCCTGCTTTGTTTGTATCTGTAAATTCTTCTTTTTCCATCTTTTCAGTTTGATCGTGTATAACATTCAATAAATCCTGCTGCTATATAACAATAAATAAAATATATGACAAGAACATACAAATGATCCAATTATAAAGTAATATGATAAGAACATACAAAAAATGAATTGTTGAAGTCTGTTTGATCATCCATGAATTGAGATCCCTCTTTGACCACTTCAATTGGAACATTTTCACAATTATCCTTCTATGTATAAAAGATGTAATATAAACATATATTTATATATTATAAAATTACAAAAAAAACTATTGAAGAATTCAAACCTCAAAATTGTTTTGAACCTCAAAAATATTGGAAGTGTTCTGAACCTTAAAATTGATTGGAACTCTAGAATTGTTGTGACCCTGCAACAAATATAACTTTGTATATTAGTAATAATTATTTCAACATTATTATACAGTTTGTTACAAATTGAATATTGCTATTAAATTATACAATAGATAATTATACATTTGGACAGTTACTTAGTTGTATATGTATAATAATAATATCTTTACACATACATGTACATGTATATGTATATGTATGTTATTTGTTTGGAAACATTTTAACTCTATATGTATGTTAGTTTATTTGTATATAACAATTGATAATGTTGTTTATAACACAAAAGTAATAAATTACCTGTGGCTCGG
>NC_064284.1:16747981-16841310 GCF_019186545.1 Solanum stenotomum | reverse complement strand
TAAACAATTATACATTTGAATTTATTTGTATAAGTATAATATCAATAGTTATTGTATTCGTAGCGGTACAACAATTTATCTATATATACAATATAAACATTTATACAGTTGAAATTAGTTTGTATAATGTATTTTTTCTTTATAAAACTTGTATATGTTATTTTTGTTTAAAAGTTATTTCATACATTTTGATATTTGTACTTGTGTCTTAATTATGTATACGTGTGTATTTTTAGTAAAATTATATATGTATTTTTTCTGGATGTTAAGTTTTTAGGAAAAAGATAACCAACACACATACCTCACATGCAGTGTTACACAAATATTGAAGTAATGAAAGTGTTAGCTATAAAGCTTACTAGTTCATAGTATAAAGAATTTTGTGGAACAACATGTTTTGCCCAATTATCTAGCATTCGTAGGTGTCATGTTCAAGCACAACTGATTAGGTGCATGTTTTTGAGAGAAATTGAGGGTAACTCAAAAGATGCAATCCTGATACATGTGAATGGCACCACTTTGTGATTCACCATTCGTGACTTTGCTATAATATCTGGGTTAAAATGTTCAGATAATGAGAAGGATTTTGTCTTTAATACCGAAGAACCAAACAGAATTGTTCTTTAGTATTTTGGAGTTGAAAAAGCCATCACCAAGAGTCAGTTGGTTGAAAAGTTTGACAATAAGGTTTGGGGGAATAATGATGATGATGCGGTGAAATTTGCTATATTGTTCTATATACATTCATTCATCCTTTTCGAAGAACCAACCAGTACTGTTATTGATAGGAAAGACTTTGATTTGGTTGAATCGGGCAGATACATTGACTACCCATGGGGTAAAAAGGCTTTTGACCTTCTGATTCTGCATTTGCACACTAAGATCAAACACGATGGAAAGTATTTCAGGTTGTATGGTTTCCCAGTTACTTTGCAAGTGTGGTTTTATGAATGTTGTTCGAATTTTGATGAGGAAATTGTTGTTAAGGTATCTCATCACATCCCTAGGATACTTAACTGGAAGACAAAAAAGATTTCCCTCGTCTAAGCTATTTTGCTAAGGGCATGTTCAGAGAAGACAACAATCCGGTACGCATTGTACAATTTATGTATAATATATTATCTGTATAAATATAGTATAGATATATAACTGTATAAATGTATAAATATATGTATTAGTTTGTTCTATAGAAAACTATATGTATAAATTTTTTCCATGTATTATTATTTATACAACTTTTTGACAATGTATAAATATACCTATAAGTATGTGAACTTTATAAACATAAGATCACTTGTATATATAAGCTTATAAACTGTATAATTATATATATAAGTTTGTTTAATGTATATATATATAAACTGTATATATGTTTTTACATTTGATTAAGTAAACATTTTGTATAATGAATATGTCAATATGAACATGTCTATATTTTGCAGCTTGTTCTAAGAATATAAATCCAACTCCAATGGAACTCAAGATTCTTGAATTATCTCCTGAGTATGTTCAATTAGATTCATCTCCAACAGAAACAGCAGCTACAAATGCTTCGAACGATGATTTTCAGGATCCTCCATGTCTAATAAATAACAAGGGAAAAGAAAAAGTTAATACTTGTTTGTCGCCTCCTCAGAAGAAATCAAGGCAGACAGTCACTCCTATTAAGAACAAGACAACACCTAGCGTCATTTCAAAGTAGCCTTGTTTAATAAAGTCTCCCCGACGTGCCAATGTTGCAAAAGACCTAACTCACCACTTCCAAAGAGGCAGGCCAAAAAACATGCTAATGTTCCATCCTATACAGGCATTAAGCAAAATGTTGAGATTAAATCAAGCGTTGCTTTCGAAATACCATCCACCAGCAAGTCACATGATTTTAGTATATCGCGTGTTGAGTTTGATCAATTCAAACTCTAGGTATTTATTTTTTAATTATTTTTATTTATTAAAATTCTTTTTAATTTGTATATTTAGCGTTAAAGTTACCTATATATGTCCAATTTCAGATGGAGAAACAGTTTATTGATTTAAGGAACTTCATTGAAAACAACTTCAAAGTTGTGTTGGATTCTATCAAATCAAAGAATGCGGAAGATAAAATTTGTTAATATAGATCAATACATATATATTATACATAATTGTGATAAATATACATTTAATATTTTTCATTCAGGGTGATGGTGTAGAAGTCACAGATAAAGTGCCAGTCGGTGTCGTTCAATCCGAAAAATCTTCTCAACATTTACCTTCTGAATTGAACTGTCAATCTGTTTTTTAAAGATCTAAATGATCAAGAGGTATTATACCTATTTATCTTGTTCATTATTTAAACTTTTATGGCCTTTTGTATATAATGTATATTTTCTTAAAAATTCTGCAGAAGGTTGTTCGAGTAACTGTCCCATCATCTACTCCAGAAATTAGTATTCACCAGTCAAATTTACACTCTCCAGCTGGACAATCAACATTTAGCCCTTTAGTTCAACAATTCAGTAATCCCGAGCCACATATAATTTATTACTTTTGTGTTATAAACAATATTAACAATTGTTATATACAAATAAACTAACATACATATAGAGTTAAAATGTTTCCAAACAAATAACACACATATACATATACATGTATGTGTAAAGATATTATTTTTATACACATACAACTAAGTAACTGTCCAAATGTATAATTATCTATTGTATAATTTAATAGCAATATTCAATTTGTAACAAACTGTATAATAATGTTGAAATAATTATTACTAATATACAAAGTTATATTTGTTGCAGGGTCACAACAATTCTGGAGTTCCAATCAATTTTAAGTTTCAGAACACTTCCAATATTTTTGAGGTTCAAAACAATTCTGAGGTTTGAATTCTTCAATAGCTTTTTTTGTAATTTTATAATATAAAAATATATGTTTATATTACATCTTTTATACATAGAAGGAGAATTGTGAAGATGTTTCAATTGAAGTGGTCAAAGAGGGATCTCAACTTATGGATAATTAAACAGACTTCAACAATTCATCTTTTGTATGTTCTTATCATATTACTTTATAATTGGATCATTTGTATGTTCTTGTTATATAACAGCAGGATTTATTGAATGTTATACACGATCAAATTGAAAAGATGGAAAAAGAAAAATTTACAGATACAAACAAAGCAGGATCATTCAACGTCAATGAGTTAGTTGTTGAAGAAGTTTTAATGTGTCAAGCACCTCTTCAAATGGTACATAATGATCAACCAAACATTAATCCAGAAAGAAACATGGTGTTACATCCTTTGTTAGCTGTGGACGAGCATACACCATTATCAATTCATAGGGAAAGGCGTCCAAGCTCATTCAACACATCGCCTTATGTGAACCGAATGATGTCACATAAGGCGATGTGTTGAATGGGCCTGGACGCCTTTTCTTATGAATTGGTAATGGTGTATGCTCGTCCACAGCTAACAAAGGATGTAACACCATGTTTCTTTCTGAATTAATGTTTGGTTGATCATTATGTACCATTTGAAGAGGTGCTTGACACATTAAAATTCTTCAACAACTAACTCATTGACGTTGAATGATCCTGCTTTGTTTGTATCTGTAAATTCTTCTTTTTCCATCTTTTCAGTTTGATCGTGTATAACATTCAATAAATCATGTTGTTATATAACAATAAATAAAATATATGACAAGAACATACAAATGATCCGATTATATACAATTATAAAGTAATATGATAAGAACATACAAAAGATGAATTATTGAAGTCTGTTTGATCATCCATGAATTGAGATCCCTCTTTGACCACTTCAATTGGAACATTTTCACAATTATCCTTCTATGTATAAAAGATGTAATATAAACATATATTTATATATTATAAAATTACAAAAAAAACTATTGAAGAATTCAAACCTCATAATTGTTTTGAACCTCAAAAATATTGGAAGTGTTCTGAACCTTAAAATTGATTGGAACTCTAGAATTGTTGTGACCCTGCAACAAATATAACTTTGTATATTAGTAATAATTATTTCAACATTATTATACAGTTTGTTACAAATTGAATATTGCTATTAAATTATACAATAGATAATTATATATTTGGACAGTTACTTAGTTGTATATGTATAATAATAATATATTTACATATACATGTACATGTATATGTATATGTATGTTATTTGTTTGGAAACATTTTAACTCTATATGTATGTTAGTTTATTTGTATATAACAATTGATAATGTTGTTTAAAACACAAAAGTAATAAATTACCTGTGGCTCGGGAGTACTGAATTGTTGAACTAAAGGGCTAAATGTTGATTGTCCAGCTGGAGAGTGTAAATTTGACTGGTGAATACTAACTTCTGGAGTAGATGATGGGACTGTTACTCGAACAACCTTCTGCAGAATTTTTAAGAAAATATACATTATATACAAAAGGCCATAAAAGTTTAAATAATGAACAAGATAAATCGGTATAATACCTCTTGATCATTTAGATCATTAAAAACAGATTGACAGTTCAATTCAGAAGATAAATGTTGAGAAGGTTCTTCGGATTGAACGACACCGACTGGCACTTTATCTATAACTTCTACACCATTACCCTGAAAGAAAAATATTAAATGTATTTTATCACAATTATGTATAATATATATGTATTGATCTATATTAACAAACTTTATCTTCCGCATTCTTTGATTTGATAGAATCAACACAACTTTGAAGTTGTATTCAATGAAGTTCCTTAAATCAGTAAACTGTTTCTCCATCTGAAATTGGACATATATAGGTAACTTTAACGCTAAATATACAAATTAACAAGAATTTTAATAAATAAAAACAATTAAAAAATAAATAACGAGAGTTTGAATTGATCAAACTCAACACGCGATATACTGAAATCATGTGACTTGCTAGTGGATGGTATTTCGAAAGCAACACTTGATTTAATCTCAACATTTTGCTCAATGCCAGTATAGGATGGAGCAGTAGCATGTTTTTTAGCCTGCCTCTTTGGAAGTGGTGACTTAGGTCTTCTTGCAACATTGGCACGTCGGGGAGACTTTATTAAACAAGGCTGCTTTGAAATGACCCTAGGTGTTGTCTTGTTTTGAATAGGAGTGATTGTCTGCCTTGATTTCTTCTTAGGAGGCGACAAACAAGTATCAACTTTTTCTTTTCCCTTGTTATTTCTTGGACATGGAGGATCCTGAAAATCATCTTCTGAAGCATTTGCAGATGCTGTTTCTGTTGGAGATGAATCTGATTGAACATACTCAGGAGGTAATTCAAGAATCTTGAGTTCCATTAGAGTTGGAGTTATATTCTTAAAAAGAAGCTGCAAAATATAGACATGTTCATATTGACATATTCATTGTACAAAATGTTAACTTAATCAAATGTAAAAACATATATACAGTTTATATATATATACATTAGACAAATTTATATATATAATTATACAGTTTATAAGCTTATATATACAAGTGAGCTTATGTTTATAAAGTTCACATACTTATAGGTATATTTATACATTGTCAAAAACTTGTATAAATAATAATACATGGTGCAAATTTATACATATAGTTTTTTATAGCACAAACTGATACATATATTTATACAGTTATACAACTATACTATATTTATACAGATAATATATTATACATAAAATTGTACAGTGCGTACCAGATTGTTGTCGTCTATGAACATGCCCTTAGCAAAATAGCGTAGACGAGGGAAATCTTTTTTTTGTTTTCCAGTTAAGTATCCTAGGGATGTGATGAGATACCTTAACAGCAATTTCCTCATCAAAATTTGAACAACATTCATAAAACCACACTTGCAAAGCAAGTGGGAAACCATACAACCTGAAATACTTCCCATCGTGTTTGATCTTAGTGTGCAAATGCAGAATCAGAAGGTCAAAAGCCTTTTTACCCCATGGGTAGTCAATATATCTGTCCGATTCAACCAAATCAAAGTCTTTCCTATCAATAACAGTACTGGTTGGTTCTTCGAAAAGGATGAATGAATGTATATAGAACAATATAGCAAACTTCACCGCATCATCATCATTATCCCCCCAAACCTTATTATCAAACTTTTCAACCAACTGACTCTTGGTGATGGCTTTTTCGACTCCAAAATACTGAAGAATAATTATGTTTGGTTCTTCGGTATTAAAGACAAAATCCTTCTCATTGTCTGAACATTTTAACCCAGATATTAAAGCAAAGTCACGAATGGTGAATCGCAAAGTGGTGCTATTCACATGTATCAGGATTGGATCTTTTGAGCTACCCTCAATTTCTCTCAAAAACATGCACCTAATCAATTGTGCTTGAACATGACACCTACGAATGCTAGATAATTGGGCAAAACATGTTGTTCCACAAAATTCTTTATACTATGAACTAGTAAGCTTTGTAGCTAACACTTTCATTACTTCAATATTTGTGTAACACTGCATGTGAGGTATGTGTGTTGGTTCTCTTTTTCCTAAAAACTTAACAGCCTGAAAAAATACATATATAATTGTACTAAAAATACACACGTATACATAATTAAGACACAAGTACAGATATCAAAATGTATGAAATAGCTTTTAAATGAAAATAACATATACAAGTTTTATAAAGAAAAAATACATTATACAAACTAATTTCAACTGTATAAATGTTTGTATTGTATATATAGATAAATTGTTGTACCGCTACGAATACAATAACTATTGATATTATACTTATACAAATAAATTCAAATGTATAATTGTTTAATTTGTATATATAGTGAAATACAAACCATTTATGTATGTGTATAAGTTTGTGGAATTGTATATGTCTAAAGGAACATTATACAAATAGGATCCTTATACAAATAGGATCCTTATACAAATGAAAAAAACTTATACATAAAACAATGCACAAAACTGTATATATATTATACATTATACAACCAATTTCAAATGTATAATTGTTTACCTTGTATGTATAGTTAAATAGTTCTATTTTATACACTTAACTTTGGATATTAACATAGTGACTATATAAAACTGTATAAACAAACAGTTATAAGACATTAATTAACACAGAATATATAAGAAAAATATAAAATCATAACATATACAAAAGTAATGATTATACAAATACCTCATCATGCTCCAATTGGCCAGAAACAACAACTTCCTTTCTTTTTGCATTCTATTTTGTATAATTAGTTGTTTTTTCTTAATGTTTTTTTACTTGACCCAGCAGCAGACTGATCTTTCTTACCTCCCTCCACAATTTTGATGTTGGATTGCTTCGATTTTGCACTCATTCCCATCCAATCTGATTGGGTTATTTTTCAATTTGGATTTGAACTCTTGCTTTGTGTTGGATTTGGACATTGAACCTAAAATCTCCCCAAAATCCTAAGTTAAACCCAAGGAAAAAGATAGGTGTTCAACACTATTTTCAACATGCAAGGGTATACCTCTTGTGAATCCTTTAGATGGAGATTGGGCATTTATTGTTTGAAGGAAAACTCTATATGAATTATGAACTGATGTGAAAAATAGCTTGAAAAAATTGAAAAAAAAAATAGACAAAAATTTAAAGCAATCGATTGAGATAAGTTTTGGCGGTACCTGAAATTTTTGAAGGGATTTTGAAACCACGATTGAGAACGTGCTGGTGGAGATTTGAAATTTCAAACTAATTTTAGGGTGAAAATTTGGGAGAAATTAAAGGAAATACGAGATATAAACGAGAAGAAGATATTGTATAAAAGGAAGAGAATAAAGTCAACTTTTTTTTTTTACTTATACAAATCGATGGAGCCCATTAATAGCAAATTGACCGAGACTTTGCTCCTTAAAGAAAATAAATGAAACGATAGCTACTGTATTTATTTTGCATTAAAAATTTGTCATTAAATCAATAACTAAATATGATAGCTAAGTAGTTAATTTTAACATAATAACAACAGAAAATAACCAATGGACAGAAACCAAGCAACAACAATAATAAAATAATTAAATAACAACAACAAAATTGAAACAAGCAACAGAACATTTTGCAATTGAAAAATTACTATAGCTAACCAAACGTATATCCAAAAGAAAGAATATGAATATAAACACACAAATGTAATATGTAATATATAATGTAAAAGAAAAGAATGGGGTTTGTCACCGGAATTTTTTACAAGAATAGCAATTTGTGAGCAATGTTGGTTTTCTCCGGCGGTGTGAGAGTCGCTGGTGCAAGATCTGGTTAACTGATTGTGGTTTACCGGCGATGGAGCCACACGAGCTCCGACTCTAGTTCGCGTGAAAGCTGTAAAAACAACCAAAAAAATCGTGAAAGGGAAAGGGAAAGGGACTGGCAGCGAGCCTTTATTTTTTCTCCAGCTCATTGGATCTTTGAGCTTCAAACTCGTTGGTGTTCGATGGGGTTTGGAGGGTCGTTTGGTTCCTGTTTTGTGGGGTTTTGATTCGGTGTTGTTTGTTCGCTGGAAAAAAGGATTGTTTTGGTTGGGGTTTTTGGGCGGAAATGAGTGAGATTTAGGGATCTGGTTTGAGGGAGAACGGTGGTGAGTTTAGCCGGGGAAGAGAAGGAAATGGGGTGGTCGTTTATTGGAGCTTTAAGCTCACTGGAAAATGGGGTTTTTGGGTTGAGTTCGTGGAGGCGGCGAGCTGGTGGTTGGAAAGAAGAGTAAAATGACCGTCTGGAGTGACTCCGGTGGTGGAGCTTGGTTTGTTTGCCGGTGTGTCTGATTTTTGATGAAGGAAATGGAGCAGTTGTAGGTGGTCTTTGCAAGGCCGGCTCTATGTATACAAAAACAAGGCATTGGCCTTAGGGCATCTCCAACCCAATCCTCTATTTTACTCTTCAAATATAGAGTTTTCTATTTTTTCAGACAACCAACTCCAATCCAATTCTCTATTGTACTCTCTAAAAAAGAATCTTTTTCTCTCTCTTCAATATTATATTATTATTTCTATTTCATTCTTATTTTCTTATTTCATAATATAAATCTTTTATTTTTTTTTTCCCAAATAATTACTTTATATAATTTTTACTATGATATAAAATTGTTTTTTATTCTAAATTTTTAAATAACATAAATTGCAAGAAAATATACATTATGTGCGGATAGGTTTTAAAATTGCGTAAAATGAACTATAAATTCAAACACATGAGATGCATGTATTAGATTGTTATATACATTATGTGCGGATAGGTTTTACTCGATTAATATCTACATATAATTTTATTTATCTAAAATAACTTTGAGATAACTATGAGAATCTCATCCTACGGTTAAAAATATGATAAAATTCAGCCAAACAACAGGACGGCGAAACGCTAGATAAATATATCAAAGCCAAGGAATTTAGAGACGAAACTAAAATTTTAATGAAAAATTTAGAAACTATTAGTGATCCGAATATTCGTGATTACCTGCAACGAGAACAACGAATACTTGAAAAAAGAAATCGACAATTACAACCGCAGTCACAACCGCAATCACAATCACAATCGCAACAATTCTCTGAATCATATCCTATTTTTTTTCCGAATAGTGCTAAATCTGGAAACGACCTACCGGATTTCTAAATTATTGTTGTGATCAATTAATTCTTATGTTATGTATTGTATTTTATCTTGTATTTAATTTATTATGTTATGTATTATATTGTATTGTTATCTTGTATTTAAATTATTATGTTATGTATTGTATTGTTATCTTGTATTTAAATTATCATATCATGTATTGTATTTTTAAATTAAATTTTTTCATCTTGCTATTTTAATTTTGCATATTCTTTATAATGGAAATTAATAATAAAATAAAAGTTTATTATTCACGAAAATTAGAAAAAAAAAACTATTAATTTGAAATTAAAATAGTATATATTAAATAATATTTTTTAAAAATATTATATTACATTTAAAAAAGAATTATGAATATTATATATTTAATTAATGGAATTATATGTAAAATAATATGTTAATTAGAAAGTAACAGAAATAATAATAAAATAATGAAAAAGTGAAATAGAGAGTGTGAATAGTAGTTCTCCAAATTTGGAGAACTACTATTCACCTCTCTATAAATGGAGAATAGAGAGTAATTTAGAGGGTGGTTGGAGAGCCTTTTCTCTATTTTACTCTTCAAATATAGAGAATTGAGAGTAAAATAGAGTGGGGTTGGAGATGGTCTTAGGCCCCAATTTTAGGGGTCCCAATTTTTTATTAAGAATAAATTATTTGTTAATTTTTTAAAGAAAAACATTAATTAATTATGATAAAAAGTATATATTTAAAATTATTGTTTTATTCTCTTCAACTCAATTCAAATAGAAAAAATCAAGAAAATATTGTTATTTTCTTACACTTTCTCTACTAATACTCACATTATTTTCTTTTTAACTCCTTTTACACTCTCTTCTTTAAATTATTGATAAGTTAGAGTAATATTCTGTCAAAAATATCAATTAATAATAAAAAAGTGTTGAACAAATTGAATTGTAAATTCTTTTTCCATTTCTTCTTAGATTTTCAAGCATTACAACAACCATAGTAAAATGTGGGATAACCAAATTATCAACTTCATCAAAGCTATGGTTCTAACTCTTATATTTATTTGAAATTTGTCAACTTATTACTTGTAGAACTATGTTAACAATTCATATAATGATTGTCCGAGTAAAATAATATTTTTCAACGTTGAATTAATAAAATCTTATTTAAAACTAATAATTGAAAAAGAAATCGAATAAATCATTTATCATTTATATATAAAAAAAAAATAGTAGGTAATACTTTGCATTTAAAAATGTAAGAATTTTTTTAAAAAATAAATGCATGTGAAGTTTATTTAGATTTTAGGCCTCTAATTAAGATTTCGCTTTAGGCCTCTGATTACGTTGAGCCGCCCCTGGGTCTTTGTGGGGTTTCTGGTCGAAAAAAGTGAACAGAGAAAAGAGAGGCTGTGTGGTTTGGGAGGAACTGACAGTGAAGAGGAGAACGAAGAAATGGGATCTTTGGTGGTGGACTCGCCGGATCCCGGCAGAACTCCGGCACTTGCCTGAAAATAATGAACAATTAAAGAATAAAAAATCTGTAATTTACCTCCTACAAATTTTATACACTAGACCTAATGAATAAGTCATTGTTTATATAAAAAATAAAAAATTACTTATAGTGCAGTATTATTTTTTTAAAATCGTGCGTCAAAAACATTAGCCTTTAAAAATATTTATGCATGAAATTTTATCCATATTCGAATGAATTTTTAGACTGTGCAAAATATCAAAATTAATATTAACAAATATAACAAATATAATGATTATTAAAAAGTATAATGNCTTAAAGAATAAAAAATCTGTAATTTGCCTCCTACAAATCTTATACACTACACCTAATGAATAAGTCATTATTTATATAAAAAATAAAAAATTACTTATAGTACAGTATAATTTTTTTAAAATCGTGCATCAAAAACATTAGCCTTTAAAAATATTTACGCATGAAATTTTATCCATATTCGAATGAATTTTTAGACTGTGCAAAATATCAAAATTAATATTAACAAATATAATTATTATTAAAAAGTATAATGAACGTAACTAATGATATGTAAAAAATGCAATTTATCAGAACTAATGATATAATCAAAATGAATAAATATTAGAACGTAGTCTATTGATTGTGACAAAAAATAATGTAATTAACTAATAAAAAAAATCATAAATTTTGACAAATAAAAATAGTTATCAATAAACTTATTTAAAATTATAAAAAATATATTTTGAACTATTAAATAAATAAAAACTTAAAAGTTAAAAATATTAAAAAATGTTATGCCAAAATTGAATGTCAACACATTCAATTGAAGAAAAAAATAATCTGAAGTATAGAAAAAAGAAGAACAAAAATGATGTCAATCATTGAAAAGACTATAGACAATCTAACTAATCATCTCAAATACTTCATCTGTCCAACAATAGTTGTCTATTATATTAAAAATAGTTATTCAACAATACCTGTCCAATTTAAAAATCAAAAGATAATTTGTCTTTTATGTCTATTTTACCGTTGTCATTAAATATTATTTATCATCTAACAGATTTTCAAAGTATTAAATTTAATAAAATCAAAGGATAATATGATATTATTACCTCTATTATTTATTGTTTCTTAAGAAATATATCAAGTTAACAGTGGATAGCTATGTTGGATAGAGAGAGTATTAATCATAATAAAATACAATTATAATTAAAAATATAATAAAATCCACGAATGATAACTAAACTCAAAAAGATAAGAAACTGAGAGAATAATAAATCTCTAGTTGTGTGTATTATAAAACTTTTTAAACTCACCTATTTGGAATAACCATAAATAAATGACATACTGTAGGTATATTTCTTGAATGTCCTTATGAGTTGTAACCTCCTCCTTAGAGGCGGTAATTAGTGGGAATTTTAGCCTCAGTTGTTCCGCGTCTGGACATACCCACCCACCCACCTTCTCTTCTTCCGATCCGTAAGTAATCAATTAAGCGGCTTTTGACACATTCCTCTCCCTTTGCCCATTTACAAAACTAGATTCAAAATAAATCTCTTAATTCTCTCATTATATATTATGAGCAACATACCTAAATCTCTAACCAACTCTTCTGTCACCCTCTTCAATCTAGCTATTTTTCTTCTGATCAATTAATTTCTCCTAATTTTTCTGATTCAGCTGCACAAACTTGAACAATTTATCAATGGGGAGCGGAAATAAACACAATCACAATCATCATCTTAATTTCCATGTTCAATTTCATTTTCCATTTCACATTCATCATCATTCGAAGGAGGAATTGAGGGATACAGTACCGAGAGGATGCGTTACGGTGTTGGTGGGTCAAGGAGATGAAGAGCAGCAGAAATTCGTGATACCAGTAATGCATATCAATCATCCTCTCTTCACACAATTGTTAAAAGATGCAGAGCAAGTCTACGGATTTCATCATAAAGGTCCCTTAAATATACCCTGTAATATCGACGAGTTTCGTTACGTTGAGGGCATGATTGATAAGGACGTTCATCACCACCACCATCATCACCTGTGGTGCTTCAAAGCCTGATTTTATATCTTGGTTGTAGTATTACTAATGACGACGATGAAAATTTATATGCAATAATATACAGTTGTAGTTTGATTTCTCAGATAATTACTCAATTAGTTATACTTATTTGTTGAGCAATATGGCCACTCAAACGACTAAAATCTTCTGAGGTTTAGCACTCACTCTACTTATACCGTCTTTTGAAATTAACGATTTAAGTTTTTGTTACGTTACTGATTAGTGATTATATTCCCCCATTAATTAGCTAGGTATAATTGGACGACTCAAAACTGGATTAACAAACTTGTAGCTCTAAATCGATGAATTAGTCCCTAGTTTGGGTAATTACATACACTTGATCTCTTGAGGTTTCCAATATATATAATTGTTTCTAGATTTGTTTGCGCTAATTACACGATCAAATTGAGGGTTGAACAACTTGGCGTTTCTATAATGGAAAATTCTACTTTTCTATGTTTACTCAAAGGAAATATTTATTCGATCGGTCAAGTCAGCTTTATGAAGTTGTTGCATGTAAAACTTTATTAGCATTAATTGCTGACCTAATACAAATATTAAGCATATTATAACCGGTGAAAACTTTTAGTATATATATATATATAAAAAAAAAAAAATTAAATCCTTTGGAAATTGGTTGCAAGGCTCAAACACCAGCTTTCATTTATACTTGGAAAAAAAAGTGCGTAAAATGTGAAGAACTTCGACAAAGAAAACCCTTAGCTATACATTATTTTTTTTCATATCTTATAGAATTAGACAATTCGTTATTTTATCTTTATATAAAAATAACCATTTCGAAATTAGCGAATTTCAGCCAATATGAAATAAAATTAATTTGTATCTTGCCGATTATTATACTTGTAACTCACGATTTATGGTTTGATGAGTTTGGGCGGTGAACGAAGTGTCGGCAGAGACAAGTCATTAATTTCATGTCTGCTCCCTAATTAAATGTGTATTCCTATTAGTAACATAAAAAGTTGATCATCTATCGAAATTTTGTGTTTTACGTCCCCAAAACACAAATGGTCCAAAATTTATTCGATTTTATTCCAAGAATTTGGCAGTCAATCATTATAAATTTAAATTTTTTAACAAGTTCTACCTTTTAGAAAGCAATTAATTAAGGATATAATAGAAAAAAACGAATATATCTTTTCTTGATTTGTCAAATTAGACAAGTAATAAGGGACAAATAAAAGAAAAATAGGGCAAGTAATTAGGGCTAGATGGAGTATATTACTTTTACTATCTCATATTACTTGTCTCTCTTACTAAATTAAGAAAGTGTTAATTAAAAGAAAAATTTTCTATATCACCTTTGTTGTTAATTTTTTTTAAGAGTATTCACATTTATTTATAAAATTTTCAAAAAGTTTTTTAAAGAGTGAATTTAAAATTATCTTTTTTATTTATGATTTTAATAATATGAGTGTATAAAAAGAAAAATAATCAACTAATATAAGACGACGAAAGTATAGGTTTGACTTTTGAGAGTTGTTAATACGTCAAAGGAAGATCTTATAGAGGAAAGCTCAGGAATATTTGGTCATTCAAGTACTAGAAACTCACAAGTTACAACACAAAAGTTGCTACTTTGTTTACTCAGCTCATTTTAAATGTATTTGTCCTAATTTTCTTTTTAGTTAATTTTAAAGAAATCTTATAATACTGGTTCCATGCATGTGATAACTAATGTTTCAATCTCGAAGTGATACTATTATATTTTCTATTTTTATAGATTATTGCAAAACCTCATTATAATAATTATGCTTATCGGATCATGATCATCATATGTCGTAGATCATCTTTTAACATTACTGATAATTTAAGTTTTCATAAATTTCGCATAAGATAAAAGCTTATTTCTAGAAATAACTTGATTTTTGACTTATTACTTTGCATTACCCTAACGAAATCCTCCAAATGGACCCTTTTTGAAAAATCATTCATTAATGAAGGTCTTTCCATAGACCATAGTTATTACTTTGTCCTAAACCTAAAGGCAAAGGATTCAGAGTACCCCAGCACCTTGTCTTTTATTTTGGATCTCTTATAATAAATTCACCATGACACCTCACCTTGCAAGGCAATATATATTTGTCAACCCTTATTAAGTATATAGTACGTAAAAAAAATGAGTACCAAATGTGTTGGCCCCATATTATTTTTCTGATTTACTGTCTTGAATCTATTGGTCCCCTTAAAATCCCATGTTCTAAAGGAAGAAAACAGTTACACTTGTGGTGTGGAAATTTCAGAACAAGAATTAATCATAGTGATGGAAAGTGATTATATATTTTTGTTGCCTCTGGATTTGAATATTTTTACGAATTGTTTATATCATATAGTACCACCTTGTTCTCCCTACTAGCTCATCTCTTAGTCATGGGAACCTTAAATTAAAAAGATGAATGTGACCTAACAGGTATTTAATTAATTATTAATAGTGTGAGCCTATAAGGATGGTATATATTCAAGTCATAGAAATTGTGAGTAAAATTACTTTTGAATTTTTACACATTCAACTTAAATTTTAGTCTAAACAGTCTTAAAATTTAGATATGAGCTCTTCTCGATGTTTTGATATACGATTTACTCGAAACGATCCATATATGTAGCACATCTAACTTGTAATTTGTTTGTTAATTATAAACGGTATAAGTACTTTTAAATTGTTCATCATTTCTATTTTCTAGAGTATAGTTTAATTTGTTTAGCCTTCTGAATCTATAGTCCACCTTCCGATCCCAACCTTAAGGCACTAGTACAAGCCCAAATTTTTGAAGGACTTTTAATGATCGACCGGATATATAGGGTAATTAACTGATAATAAACTATTTTAAGTTTAGACAGTCAACCAACTAATAAACTATTAAGATTTTCCCATTCACAAACATTTTACTAGTTATTACGATTTCCTTTTTTTCGTTTGGAAATATAAAAAACAAGAATCATACATACATAGTGATGGAAAGTGACCATTTTCTTTTTTTTAAAGAATAATGTGGACATGCTTATATATATTGTGGTCTTGAGTGGAGGGGGGTCTATTAGATAGAAACTTGTACCTCTTGATTTTGAATATTTTACGAATTGCTTATATCATAGTACCACGTTGTCCTCCCTCCTAGCTCATAGCTTAATCATGGGCTCATCGATGAGTATGACCCAACAAGTTCAAAATCTAAGGATACTTTTGAAGTTAGTTGAATACACACACATCGTATGGAAAAATCCTTAGTACGGAAGGCTTCCCCTAAAGGGGGCTCTACACGGTTGGAAAAATTCATACTAAGGTTAATGTGTGTAATTGAAGAAGATGACATATTTTAAGTGGTGTAGGTGTTACATAATGAACGCTTGGAACACTCAAAACCTTTTTAAAAAAATTTGAGTCAAAAGTCATGTTTAATAGGAACACTTTATCATGTGTTCAGGTGCTCAACAATTGGCTATCTAAATAAAATTTACAGGTAAGTTTAAAGGATTATCGATGTATTCCGTCATTGAAGTTTAACATACAGTTATAGCACAATACATAAAATATTATAGTATAAGTAATATACATTGTCAGTTCAAATAATTTTTATATATTATCACGTTATTTCACCCGTAGGTAATATATTTTATTTTTCAAGATTTCAAATCTATTATTCTAAGGAGGCTTAATAATATGTAAATATCATTTAAATGATATAGCGTAAAAAAAACAAATTGCACACACTATGGTATATAAAAATTAATTCAACTCATAATATTATGTCTGACTCAAACTTGAGTGGTTTTAGTTAGCCACCTTGAAGCAAGTAAACGTCGTTCTTGCTTTAATTCAGCAATTTTTATAGCAGAATCATATACTAATTCAAAGGTCAATATTTAATTAAGCAAATCAACATATCTTAGTTCAAATAAATTCAAAAATGCATGCAGCAGGTTATTAATTGGGTGCACGTAACTGGAAAAATTCTACAATTGCGACTTTTTTTTCTTCCAGTAAAATCGAAGTGTCTAGCAATTTATAAGCCTCTTTCAAAATGAACGGCTATATAATAAGACACGACGAAATTCTTTCACTCTTGATCAGAAGTATCAAATTTGAATTGACAAAGGAAAATCTCTTGTTGTATTTTAAGCATTTTAATATTATTTTAAAGTGCATAATTCCTAATTATATATTACACCAGCATCTCCTACTAGTGAGCGTTTTTCTATTAGTGGAGGAGTACTTCAAATATCGTAAATCCAAATTAGTCAGATTCATAAATTTCTGATACCAAAGAGTTAAACTATAAAACACGCAAGAGTATTGAGGATAGATTGATTTAGGTACTTTTTATCATCTGCCATTTAAATTTTAAGCAACCAAACTAAAAGTTTTCCTGTTATCCATCTCGTTATGTAAAATGGGAATGCGCCATTTTATTCGAAATGTTTAAGATATATACATCGATAATATTTTTATTTTTTAAAATCATACTATCAATGTCATTTAACCAACTATATATTATAAATTATATTACTACTCTATGATTCAAGTTACCATAGCTAGAATATATACACTGTCTATTTAATGAACTTATATATTCTGTTTTGCATTGTTCTTCCTTTCTTTAATTTCTCACCATACTTTTTAGTAGAAAAATAACCACAAGTTTTTTTTATTTTTTCGTTTTTCTTTCAATAAGTGAACAATTAATTAACTAGTTCAGGAATTGGAATTTGGAATTTGTTGAAGGAAATATTCATCGTGAAAACAAAGTAGAAGAAAAGAGACGAAGTTAAAACTCATAATCTTGTGGACTAATTAACAATTAATAATTAATTAAGCTGGTTAATCCTAGTCCAGTGGCCACATGTAGTAATGAAGGATCCGTCGAACACACTTTATCGAAAATTTTATGTACAAAATTATAGGAAGTATATATATTAAATTATTTGTTATGTGATATATACAATCTTGAACGCTCTTAATTATATGGGAAAACTATACAAATTGGATCCAATCCGAAATATTTATCCTGATTGGACCCACAACCCAAACATTTACCTGACTTTCCCTTGTCTATTCATTGAATCAGTGTTGATACCATAGGAATAAATATATACTTTGATGTTATCTATATACTCTGATAGTATCAAACAGTCTTTTCACTGAAACACTGTATTTTCCTTCTTGATGTCATTAGAGTATATATATACTCTAATGGTATCATGAAGTAATTGAGTAGTGTTTTTCACTGAAGCACATTTTCTTCTACTTTGATACTGTGTATATATACTTGAGAAAATGGTCTAAAACCCCTCCAACCTATATTCGAAATTCCAACTACACACTTATACTTCAGAGGAGACCTATTACCACTTTGAACTATTTTTAAATGGAATAAATAAACCCTAAAATTGAACACCCACATTCATAACTTGTGGTGGTGGCCACGCACAACCAGTTTTTTTTTTAATATTCTTAGTTCCTTCTTTCATCTTTATTCTATTTTTGCTTTCTTTTTCTTTTAAAACTTGTAAACATAAATATACACAAATTAATCCATCAAATTTTAGATTGCTATAATATTTGCCTTAAAATCATTCAATTGTTTTCTTGGCTTTATTAATTTTTGAAAATTTGAAGTAAAAACCTATTGTTCTCCATCGTGTTCATCGGATTTGTGTGAATTTGTGAGTGTGATTAAGTTTGGTGTATGAAATCTACACATTGCTTGTTAATTGATTTCGAATTTGGTGTGAAGATTTGAGCCAAAAACTAGAAAACTCCATTGACATACAAAGAAATGTAGGTTTCTGGGTTTGAATCTAAATCTGAAAATCTTCATTTGCAATTACTAATTTGTAAAGACTAAATTGAATCCTTTATGAGAATTCCATTGTTGAGTTCTTGAGTTTGAAATCATCTAAATCAATTGATTTGAACTAAAAAAATTGATGAATGAAGCGCGAAATACAAATCCATGGACAACCATTGTTAAAGAGCTTCGAAGCTCAAGTATGAATTTTTGAATTTATCAGCGAATTCATCTTTTCTAGTGAGTATTTCCTCGTCATTGCCGGCTCGTTCGATGAGTTTCTCTAACAAATATAAAATTTATCATCCATCAAAGATGGGGTTGGGACTGTTGATTCTTCTTTTCCAAAGTGAAAGGGAAATATCCTCCATTAAAACGGTGTCATTTTGCTTATAAAAATAAATAAATAATATATAATACTATTTAATTGTAACAAAAATATAATAAAAATATTCTTTTTACTTGTTTTTTGCTTCTCACTCTCTCAAAGAGAGTAAATGCACTCTCTATGCCAACTCAGCAGTTAAGGAGTCGTTTATTTCATTTTTAAATAGTCCAAAGGAGTGATAGGACACCTATGAAGTTGGAGTGTGTAGTTGGGATTTCGGGTGTAGGTTGGAGGGGTTTTAGACCATTTTCTCTATATACTTTGATGGTATCAAGCGGTACACGCGAATTAATAGTTAAAAATAGGAGGTATGAAAGTAAAGAATAACCACTTGTAAATAATTTTTCTTTTTTAGTGCAAGCGTTCTTTTCCCTAATTAAATTTCTGGCTTCGCGACTAATGGTCTAGAATTCCAAATCATCATGAATGGGCAAAGTGGGTCATCGGTCTCAAGACAAAATGGTCCAAAGCCAAATCTGGCACCAGATTGGGCCCTAGCCCATTTATGCCGTAACTTGCGGCCCCATACGTTATGGACAAGTGAACAAATGTCCTCTTGTGGAAAAAAATAGAAGGAAAAGGCATATGTTCTCTTTGTATCAAATAAAAATAGGGATTCTTACATTGACATTAATCTAATCCAAGTTCATAAAATAAAAACTTATCTTCTGCTTATTTATTATTGTTCATTAATACTTTATTCGAAAGGTTTAAAGCATTCAAATAATTAATGCAGTATATATGATTTTAGATCCTTCTATCTAAACTAGACATTGTAAAGTTTAGAATTTTACCTTAATAATTGTTAAGTTCATAAAACATTAAAACTAATATAGAATACTTATTTTCTGTTTAAAAAAGGGGAAATTACGCATATAAGCAAACATATACTAGTTAATTACTTAACATAGTTATAGTTTGCCTTAATTATAATTCGCGACCTACTTTCAATTATAATTATGCGGCTCAGCTTTTTAGTTTTGTATAATTCACATGTTTGTATAATTCGGAATTTGTATAATATAATTTGTATAACTTTTGTATAATTTGGAATTTGTATAATATAATTTGTATAACTGTTTACACTTCTGAAGTTTGTAATTGTATAAATTCGTTATTTCGAGTTTATACAAAAATAACTGAATTATACAAATGTACCTACGAATTATACAAATTCATGAATTATACAAACAAGACAACTTAAACTCTAGCTACAACCCATAAATATGCAAACTATAGCTATGGAGCATAATTAAATTTATTATAGTGGCTATTTGCGAAAATTCATCAAAAAACTTATCTTAACAATTTGTTAAATATTTAACTTCTGTTAGTTTCAAGGATCAAACACGCATGTTCAAATTACTTAAAAGTTAAATATACTTAACCAACTCATATAAGGGATACTATCATAGTGATTCAATAACTCAAAGATCAGAATTGCTATTTTTAAAGAAATTTTAATTTAAAAAATATTGTATTTAATCAACTATTGATTTTTTTATCTCAATTTAATTATATTTTATTTTATTACTATATTAATCGCCTCTAACATTTATTAAGTATGCTAAAAATGAAAATAAAGTAGTTAATTATATCTTGATTTTTTCTAAAATAACAACTATTTTGAGTCATCTATTTTTAATAAAGACGCATATAAAATAGAACGAAAGAAGTATATTTTCTATTTTTATAAATTATTGCAAAACCTATAATAATTAAAAGAATTATAGTTGTCTGCCACGTACTCTCCTCCTCGTAAATTTGACAATATTTCACCTTCAATTACATCAAATTTTGTCAATTTTAGAAAGGGTAATTTCGGTAATTTAAGACAAAAATATTTCCACTAATTATTGATACTTTACTTATAAGAATTTTAAAACGTAAACAAAAAGGGTCAACCTGTCGATATTATGATGCCTACGTGGACCCTTATTGATGACCTGGCATTTCATTCTTCACAATTTTATCAAACTTGGCCCCACTTATCGGCGTTCGCTGGGACCCATTCCATAAAACAAATTAATTTTTCAAAAGATTTTCCTATTTCAAGCTCGAATTATTTTTTTAAATTGCTCAAATTATTCTACCCTTTGCTTTTGTTAAAGAATAAATAGTGATGATATCTAAAAAAATCTAAACAATAATAATTATGTCACCACTTTATCTTTTTTTATTATTATTAAAGAAGCATATGCTGCGGATGTACTTTCCGTCCTTGATATAAAATTCTCCCACAATATATGCTTTTTATATGGAAAAATCAATTTGATTTGATTTACCTATATATTGAAATGAATAATTATTTGTAAAAGTGAGAATATGGACTTATATGTTACAATCAATTACTTCCCTCCACTCTTCACTAGTGTTTTCAACTTTCCATATCTATCTTTTAGTGATTCGAACTTTCAATCTACTGATCGATGATGTAAGTATTTAACCATTTAAACAAAACTCATTTGTCTATGACCGGCTATCGTAAGGGGGGCAGTGAGTCCATTATGGATGTTACAGTTCATCTAATTCCAATTAGATTTTTTGTTTGTTAGACAATTAGATTTCATTATGGCTTTTGTTATTATTTTATTTATATTCTTATATATAATATATGAAGACAAATGGTAAATATATATCTATAGAACTGTGTGATTCAAGCATGCTAAATGCAAAGTGAAAGGAACACTTTATTGTTGCAATCGTGACTACAAAATGAATCAATCAATTAATTAATGATAATCATATTTTAAATAGATAACTCCCACGAAAATGAGCAACTAATAATGTTTATTTTTCTATAATAATAGTTTAAAGGTATTATATGAGGAGTCTTCAAAGCAAAAGGTAAAGATAGGAATTTTTTAAGGATCTTGATTCAACGATTAAAGTATTGTCCATTTTGAATATAAGCATTCACGAATTTGTCCTTTTGGTTTTAACCAAAAAGAGTTTCAAATTGTTTTTTTAATTTTAATGTGCACCCCAACGTCACAAATCTACTCTTACTTATTTTGCAGTATTATTTTTTCCATTTTAAAACTAACATGCATCATTACAAGTGAGATGTTTCTCTCTAATTGCTAATCCTTATCCTAATATTTTTGTATTAACTAAAACCAAAAACGCATTAAAAATTTATGCTATAAACCTTTCATGGTAAGGAGTAAAGCCTAATAATGTCTGCAGTGTTTCGTTTTTTTAAGAAACTAACTTGAAGATATTTAATTTAGATTTAATTTAGGATCTTAAACTAGTAATTATCAAAAACTTGTAAAAATTAGGCAAATCACATAGTATGAGAAAGAAATTACTTCATATCCCTACTCTTTCATTAATTACCAAAAATCCCTTTTTTTAGTGTCTTTCGGATACATAATATAGCAGCATGGATACTTTAATTAATAAAGGGCGGATACTTAAATTATTAAGTTGTTGGCACGGATACTTTAATTAATAACGGGCGGNTAGTGTCTTTCGGATACATAATATAGCAACATGGATACTTTAATTAATAAAGGGCGGATACTTAAATTATTAAGTTGTTGGCACGGATACTTTAATTAATAACGGGCGGATACTTAAATTAATGGGCGGATGCATAATATAGCAACGCGGATACTTAAATTAATAACTGGCAGATACTTAAACTAATAAAGTATCCGGTTAAGTTGAATTGGGGGAAAATAAGGGATTTTTATATTTTAGTAAAAGAGTAGGGAAATATTGAGAATAGGTAAAGTAATGTTGTGTACTTAAGTAATTTGTCCCAAAAACTTTAGGCAAACCAATCCAGTTAAAGACTGGCCCGCTACCAACTACGAATTTGACCTTTAATTATGCTTTCCATTTACCTATATTATTAGAGATAATTAACTTGCACTTTTGATTCCATATCTATTACTCCTAATAAAAATTAAATTTTGATTCTTGTGATATTTTACTAAATTTATTTAATTTTAATTGATAAAAATGTGTTTATTTGGTTCTCTTAGTTAAAAAGTTATTTTATTCAGATTTAAATTTTTATAATCAGAATTATAATATGCATCCTCAAATGTGGAGAATCTCACTTAGTTGGTTGACTACTTGAATTCTCACATTGTTGATGAGGATTCGATTCCCTACATTGTAATCCGCTCCATCTCCAAATTATTAAAAAAAATCCTCAAATATGCTAAATTATTAGTTAATTAAAAATAGATTTAATATACTCAATTAAATATCAGAGGGATTAAAAACAAAAATAACAATATAATGATTAATTAAATGCTCAAATTCCCATTTTGTTTAATTATTATATGATTTTCCACGTCTTTTTCCCCTAAAGAGTCTTCTTTTAAACGGTAATTGTGCAGTAGTGGTGACAGCAATTGTTGACCTGCAAATAGCAGCTTCGCTTTTACGTATTTACTCTCTCGTAAAACCGACACGTTTAATTTAACCTCTTTAACTAATTATTATGATTCCAAATTGGATAAGCCTTGCTCATTCTCTGTCTTCTTGCAGGATTAACTTTCCGTTTATTTTTACTTATCGTTTTAATATGACATTTTTTTAAAAAATTTTGAAATTTAAAATAAGTCTATTTTTTTTACTTTAAATTTTATATTTAAATATTTTAAATTATCAATTATTAGAACTTATAATGAGTAGTTATTGGAAAGTTACCTACCTAATATATGACTGTTTCATCCTCCTACTTTGTGTAAGGATTATACTCCCTCTGTCCCAATGTGACATATTTCTATATATTAAATAACAATTTAATTATAAAATATTTATTTTATCCTGATATAATTTATAGTCATACAAATTTCTATTATTTATTTTGGACCAAAAATTTTAAAACTCTTTTTTTTTCTTAAATTTCGTATCGAGTCAAACTATCTCACATAAAATAAAACTTAAACCGCCAAACTAACTACTACTCATTGCTAAACCCCTATATAAACAAACCACTCTATCTCTCTCAAACACTCTGCAAAAAAAAAATTATTTACAGATAGATATATGCGTTACAATATTGAAAACAACGCCTCTGTTTTTATATAGATAGATCATGAGCAACATACCAAAATCTTTAACAGATTCTTCTTTTACTCTTTTCAAATTAGCCATCTCTTCTTCTGATCCTTGGCCTTTCTCTCTTCCAATTTCTTCCATCTAACACCCCTCAAAATCTCTCTCAATTGTACAGTCTTTTCTCTCAATTTCTTGTTTTTTACTTCAAATCTTGATAAAAACAGAGATGGGTACTGGAGAAAAACACCATCTGAGTTTCCATTTTCATGTTCCACACATTAACTTCCATCATCATCATAATCATGGGAAGAAGGAATTGAAGAATATACCAAAAGGGTGTCTTGCAGTTATAGTGGGTCAAGGTGAAGAACAACAGAGGTTTGTCATCCCTGTCAATTATATCAATCATCCCCTGTTTTTGCAACTACTTAAAGAAGCAGAGAAAGAATTTGGATTCGATCATAAAGGACCAATTAATATCCCTTGTCATGTTGAACAATTCCGCTATGTTCAGGGATTGATTGCTAAGGAAAATCCGCATAATCATCATCATCATCAGCACCATCATCACCATTCATGGTGCTTCAAGGCCTAAACTTTTTTTTTTCTATAGTTACATATTTTGGTAGTTTTTTTTTTTTTTTGTTATTTTGGACTCGGAATTGTTAGTGCTTCGAATGATGTAAATTTCTAGTTTTGGATCGAGTCCTTTTTGAGGTTTTTTTAATGCTCTGTTCTGAGATGTTCATGTACCCAGAAGTGTGGTTAAAGAAGATGAACAAGTTGGAATAATATTCATAATACAGAATTATTTTTTTCTTTTTCTGAATTTTTATTAAATNTTTTTTTTTTTGTTATTTTGGACTCGGAATTGTTAGTGATTCGAATGATGTAAATTTCTAGTTTTGGATCGAGTCCTTTTTGGGGTTTTTTTTAATGCTCTGTTCTGAGATGTTCATGTACCCAGAAGTGTGGTTAAAGAAGATGAACAAGTTGGAATAATATTCATAATACAGAATTATTTTTTTCTTTTTCTGAATTTTTATTAAATCTATTATATTACAAAAAATATTATGGTTCTAGCTATTTTAGTTATTTTAATTTCTGTTCTTTTATATAAGAATCTAGAGGAGTGTGTATGGCTTGAAATTCTCCTTTCTCTTTTTTCGGGATTCCCTTGTCACTCGGGAATTAGTACATTAGTAGGTAGTTTATTACATTTTTTTTCCATACTTTATTTTGATATTTTATTTAATTTGAGCGAATCTACCTTTACTTTGTTATTGTATTTTTATTCCATACTTTATTTTATTTGAGCATTTATTGAAAATCATATTTTCTATCTCCATTATATTTTATTTATAAAATTTCATTGAATATGTTATTATTTCGATCTCGTAGGTGTTTAAGAATATTGATTATTGAGTGATTGATAAAAGATGCTTCTGTACAAAGAGGTTTTTAGTGGGAAGGGAAGATAGGTTTTAGGTCCCTGCCACCAGCGTATTGCAAATCTACTTTTGTCCCTTTCTTTAATGTCACAATTTGACATCACTAAAAATCTCCAAAAAAATATGGCCTTGGTTTGTTCATACTTTGTTTTCATATCTCTGTGGTTCCACTTTTGATTTCCTCTTTCATGTCAACTTTTGTTTGGGTTATGCAATCCAAAATTCGAAGCTTCCTTTCTATTAGTGCATTTATCATGTAACGCTTTGTGAAGATTGTGTCTATGAATTCTTAAAGAAAATTTGTGGCTCGTGTATGAGTTAAAGATGTTGGAATTATGTGAACACTCTTGATAGATTTTACCTATCGTAAATGTTAAAGTGGGCTGCTTCGACAATTCATCAAAAGCTTGTTCCAAAAGCCCTCGTGAAAATTGGAATAGCACCAAGGTCCAGAGATATTTTATTTTTCTTCTTTGCTAGACGAAGGTTTAATTCATAACATATCTTCATTATTATGAATAATAGCTTATATCCAAATAGGTTGTGACCCTTAGATGCAGTGATACTACCACATCCCTGACTTATTTTATGTTACAAAATACGTAGTACTATTATATAGATACATAGTATTACTATATTATTTTAACATTGCTTTGAAAACATGATTGATTCATTTATATATAAAGAATTTGCATCAATTCTTTGAAAACAAATATTCTTGAAGTCTGTAGAGAAACCTACCATTTTCTTTATAAAATTAAAGTGACTTCCATTTTTTATGTCTCACCATATATAGAGAGAGATTATTGCATGAATGAAAGACTAATTATTACTTCTTTGCTTAATGCTCCACTAACAAATGGTGTTTAATGGATTTCATAATTAATCATAATGTGAATAAGAAGACTAAATCAAATCATAGATCTCTCAGGAACCATGTAGGGGAAATGTGCTAGAATTTTTTCTTGGGCAAAGTTTGACATTAATCTTGAAAGAAGATGCTACATTTTCTCAAGTTGCCATAATGCCAAAAAAATGAATTGTAAGCAACTAATTTAGACTAAAAGCAAAATGGGATGGATTCTCTTCTGATTTCCCTCACACATGGCATATTTTGGATGTCAAAAAAACATTTGACTTTGGAAATTTTTAATGTGCATTTTCTCAAAAAAAAAAAAAAAAAATTTGACTTCTAATCATTTTGTGGCATGGCTTCCTTTAATACAACTCCTCTACTCCAAAAGGTTTGACAATTTTTGCATCCATTTAGATTTATGATGTGTTCAGATCAATTTATCTATATTTCGATTAATTATGCTATAAGGTCTTTGCTATCTTCCATCAATATAAATGCCTAGTACGAACATGTTTAAAGACTAGGGAAGCCTCCATCAATACAAATACCTAGTACAAACATGTTTAAAGAATGGGGGAGCAGCACGGGCGGGGTGCTTCGTCCCCCATCCTGCATCTCCCTTCCGTCCCCAGCACGCGCTCGTGTACTCTTCAGGTGATTAATGAACCCCAATACGAAAATGCTAAGGAATACTAAATTGGCAATCTAATCCAACACCTCGTTCGTGGTGTGCGTGAGGACATATGCTTTTTTAAAATAAAGAGTACTTTTAATAACAGATATCTCGACTCTCAAATCAATAAAAAGATATAACGAATTATAACATTTGATGTGAATTTTTTATCTATTAAAATTTGAACAACCGAAAAAAAATCACAAATAGTACTTTTGTCTTAGCTAAAGACAAACTTTGATTACCAACGGAAAATATATTGTTTCATTATTGTTTATTTGAGAAACAGTAGAAAAATGATGTACTTTATTTATTTATTTATTTCAACTTTTAAAGGCATGCTCCATGAGGTAGTATAAATTTTAATTAATGCAAGTAGCTAAAATTGGATGAAACAGTTGAAGCATTCATTCCTGTCTCTAAAACAGGTTGCACCTTACTATTATTATTTGTCCAAAGTGGAATATAATTCCCCTAATTGAAGGGAAAAAGTAGTGTCACCCAATCATATTCAGTTCCCTTACTTTAGACACCATTCTTTGTGCTTTCTCCTCATTTCTTGTATGTTTATAATGTGTGGTTTACTTTTCATCTTCTCTAAAGGTTGGCTAACTTCAACCCCAAAAAATCAATGTAACAATACCTTTCTTTATCGGTAATAAATATACGCATTAATAAAAAATATTTTTACTGATATGAGTTAATTATCATTGGATCTAATATCACTATAGGTATTAGGAACATTTACAAAGAATGTTAATTACTGCTAAAATACATATTTGGCGGCAATAAAACTACTACCACTAAAAATCATTTTTTGTGATATGAATACTACTCCTTCCTATACAAGTGGAACAAATTTGTCTTAAGAATTATTATTTCACCAAATTAAATGTTACATTATCTCACCTCTTAAGTAAGATACTCAAGTTAATCCAAAAATTATACTCACATGACTACAATTTCAAGATAACTTAATAACTTAGTCCACGAATCAAACGACTTATAAGATTTGGCTCAACTTCAAACCAAAAAAAAATAAAATACCATCATAAAATTTATATAAGAAAACTTCAACAACAATTATTTTATTTTTAAAAAAAAAATGTGATAGTACATATTTTTCCCATCTCCAATATTTTGTTTCTTTAGTTTTTCACATTCCACCCTCAGCTTGACAAAAATCAACAATTAGATCCTTCTTTCATGTACACTTTACATGCACATTCATATATACTATCGAGGAATGTGGTGAAATGATTAAAGTTCCTCCGTCTTTAATTATATATAAAATCTGAGTATGAAGTGATTTAACCACAATAAGGAGCTTACCAATGTGTATTCGAATTAGTCAGGCCAATATATTTTAGATATTAAATGAATAAACAAAAATGAAGAAGCCTCAAGCTTCATACGCTTGGACGGTTGTGTCGTTAGGAAAGAACCCATAATAGGTTGTTGTGAAACGGAATAAAATAACAGATATAAATATTATGTATGTGACAATTATATTCCTCAAATTCTTTTATGTAATCGTACCCTAAATAATATATTAATTGATTATAAGATGAGATACGCTCCAAAGATCACAATTTTAAGACGGTCTGATTAGGATCGTTTGGTAGGCTGGACAAGCATAAATAATCCTCGATTAAAAATTAAATATTGCTTTATTCTTGTTTGGTTACTAATCTTGGAATTTGTGATTAATAATTAGTATCGGGACTAGTTATTTGTATCTGAGGATGGAATAACAGTCTTATGTTAGTTATCCTGAGATAAAACAACAAAAATGATTAAAGTACCCCTAAGGTCCCAGCTTAAACCTTTTTTCTATTAAATGAGATGGAAGGTATTTTTTTTAAAACAAACAACTTCTTCTTAAACACGATAACGTTAAACCAAACCGTCAATAAAATAAATCAACCTTAACTAACCGCTTAGTATCTTTAAAAATAAGAACACAACACTATTCACTAGATGCTACTTGAGGAATCTATAGTGTTATCCAAAGACATTGTAATAAAGATTCCCATACGTATATTATTTTAAATTGAAAAAAGAATAGTTGGGAGTTCATGCATGATACAATAATATTCAACGTCGGTTATATGTCAATTGTTAGTTTGGCAGTAGTTGTTTTAAGTTGATGGGGGAAATTCAAATGTTGTTTTTCCAATCCACCTGCCCCCTACCACAACAAAATGTTTACACACTTGTTACTTTGAACTATCAAAACCATTCGTCATCGAGAATAGAATAGTATAATATAGGAAGTTCTTTTATCCATATCGCTCCAATATAATTGGATTCCTGAACCGCTCAATCCAGAATTTTATTTATTTTACATCATTATCAAAAAAAATATATCATATATTATTATTTTTGTTATAATTTATATATCAAACCTTTTTTACCTAGGGCATTTTAAATCGGAAACAATTTGATCCCTACCTTCAAGATATGAGTAAGGTCTGCGTATACTCTATCTTTCGAGCCCTGTGGGATTACACTAGATTGTTATACAAAGATTTGAGTAGATAGACACACATATTAAGTGTTGTAGCTGTGATTGGAACCCAAAAATATCATGTTATTATTTGAGATTATCCACTTGATTGATGATCCCTTTAGGGACTTTTTGGTAGTGGATTATTGAGGAACAACATGGACTAATGCTTTGATTATAAACGTGATGATAATGTTTGAAGATTAGTTAGGTAAGAAACCAATCTGGTCAATGACTTGTTAAGAAGCATTTTAGCACTTAGCTAATGGACCATTTGCCAATTTTGTATGTTGCTTTAACAGCTATTGGCGTGGTCTACTTAAGAAAAACATGAAGAAAATGGCAATTCCCATCTAGACGTCCCTTGATCTTTTTTATTATATATATATTTTAGGATCAATATGTTCGGTGAACAAAGTCTTATATTGTTAGTTCAAAAAAAAAATACGTATAAGATATAGGAATACCCCCTAGTGTGAGACCTTATGGAGAAAATCATCATATTAACTTGGCGCATAGCAGATAATATCACACCATGTTCAGTGTGTTTTTGAATTGATTTTTAGTAAATAACTAATATTAGAATCATACCATGTTGTGCTTTTGGATTGATTTAGTCAATAGCTAATATTAGAATCAATGATCTGACGAGATGAGTATGAAATTAGTGGAGTGAAATATGGTGTGGGCCACGACTTGCTACATTTGATTGTCTATAGCCCGAGGTACAACCTTTACGCATAACTTTTGCATGTCTATAGGCCGATGTACAACCTTTACGCATAATTTGGAGACATACATGCAAAAAAAAAGGGCCTATCGATTTTGACGGTCATAAACACTCGAAACATCTGACTCTCCGAATAAGCCAAATTTCATGGTAATGGGTCACTTGTAGAACTTAATTTAAGGGAGAGATTGTTGAATGTACGAATAAAGTCTCACATTGATAGCGGAAAAGAAAAAAAAAAAGGCCCATATAAGGTGTAGGACATTTTTAATGGTGTTAGATATGTTGGGACAAACTGTATTGGTTTGGTCCAAAGCAGACAATATCACATCATGTTAATAGTATCTCTAATTGATTTAGCCCAAAAACTGATACAAGAGTCCATGGTTCGCTAGACAAGTATAGAATTGGCGTAGTGATTGTGTGGGCCATGACCTACAACCTTTGCATGTCTATGAGTCAAAGTCTCATATTGGTAGCTGGAAAAAAAATGAAGCTATAGTCTTCATATAAGGTGTAGAAATACTCTCAACAGTGTGAGACCTTTAAAGAAAATCATGCAAACTTAAAGTCAAACGAAAACAATATCACACAAGGATATATTTGGATTATCTTAGCCCAACGCTATTAAACAGTAGCTGCAAACATGCAATTCAGTTTAATTTTCAAGTAGGTTGATTACCACTAGCAGAATATGCTCAGACAAAATAATAGGACTACTACCTAGCTAGTAAATTGTAGAAGAAATGAACTTTTTAAGCTTCAGATTGGCAAACAGCAATTCAGCATGCTCCTTGAAGTTTTCTTCCCCAGAAAAATCAATTACACAGATCCAAAATCCAAATCGCTAGTTATTAAAGAATAATGATCCTCACAACATCAATTGGATACTTTGACACTAGATAAGTTTAACACTTTCTATTACTGCACAAAAGAAAAAAAGAACGAAAAGAATAGAAACTATAATCTCTTGTTCTCTCTTTGGAGCAACTGGTGTGCTCTGTGCAGCCATGTTATCGATGATGTCTTGTGCTTGAACTTCGCATTGTCACACCATGCAAAAATTTGGTATACCCAAGGAAACTCAATTTCCTATCGGATGGTCTGATCCAATCCTTGAGAAAAGCGTAAGCCGTAGGGCCCAAATTCATTTCCTGCAAACACAGATATCACATCAAAAATAGCTAAGATGGATCAAAATACAGGCACTGCCAGTACACCCTTCGCTTACCTGTGCTAATTCCTCAACAGAAATGACACGGTTTCCTTCTTGCTCAAAATAATTGAAAGCGGCACTAGCAATATGTTCCCAGTTTTCAAGAGCCTCAAGCTGATATGTACTAATTGCAGCAGCACAGAACTCTTCAAACTCCATCTGCTTGTAAGATAATGGTTCCAGCTTCAATTTAACAAACAAAAATATGAGTTCAAAATAGTAGAAGTGATAAGATGTTATGTTCAAACAAAAAGATACAAGGTGCAAGTTCATGGATTTATGATCTAGAAAGAAGAAATTTCACATGCTTTTCAGGAATCAACAAACTGTTAGGATTTGTCTTTTCATTTGGCAACTAACTATTCCTCAATGCCATAGGAAAATGACACCTTTTTACTTAAATGCTACTCAGAGCGGGGCTTTCAGAATGAAGATGATATTATTTCTTGTTTGAAAGAGTGAAAAAAATGAATTAAGCAATATACAGGAGGCATAGTAGCAGAAATAGAAAGATAACCGTCCCATTGTATTTAAATTTAGAAACAATGAGGAGTGACATCTTGGTCGAAGAGTCCCTTTTAACCTATGTTGCTCAGACTCTTCCAAAATATTACCATGTGTGTGTCAGATCTTCCAAAAGCTATGCATTTTTGGAGGATCCGCGATGGGCATGGCAACATTGTTGGAGAGCTCGAGCAACATAGTGTTTAACTAGTAAGGACACAGAAAGATGAAAAAGATTGCAAGAACAATGTTATCTTCTATGCCCTCTCCAAGGTTATCATAAACAAGTGCATTAAACATGCTAAGCATGTCTCACTCTAGAACCCAATGATTATCACTTAAAAGCATGAATTGATATCTAGGACGTTAATATTGTAATGAATGTACGAATACATAAATGATAGAAGTCGGAGAGAAAACGAACACAATCAGAACAAGTTACTACAATAGCATAGGTGTCTCACCAAATTTATGATGTCAAGAACTCTGGCCTCCCTCATGGCATCAGTTGTTTGTTTCATAAGAGCCTGCACAATCAATTCACGATGATGCAATTAGGAATTGGAAGATAGATGGAGGATGGTTCGAAAAACACTTAGCAAATAATTGTATTTTTTGTGAAATAAAAATTATACAGTAGGACCACCAACCATCCTAAAATTATCGAGTGACACAGAACCAGCTTTCGGTTCCAATAAATTGAATTGAGCCTTGAGGTATATTAACTCTTCTTCTGTCAATGCTTTTGAAAGAGCCTGCATTATAAGAATAGATTGAAATGATATACACTCTCAAGATGGAAGACTTCAAAAGAATGCTCTAAATAAGCAACAACTGACAACCACCAGTATAGGAATTACCTTCAGTGCTGCACGTTTCAAGGGTGATGTTCGAATATAAGTCTTGACTAATTTAAAGATCAATATGTCTAAGGGTATAAAAGGGTTTTCAGTCCTTAACCATGGATGAGCTGCAAATGCAAAAGGAATCCATCAGATCCACAGGGTGAAATGCATGTACAGTAAAATTAATGGAAATTGATACATGCCAAGAGAAATTCAGACACTAAGCAGAGAGTATCTTCCTGTCACAACATCATTGATAAACGGCCAAATACACAGATAATCCATCAAACTTGGAACAAAATGTCAGTTAGACACCTTAACTCTAACTTGGAGTCTTGGACACCTAAACTTGACAGAATTGTGTTTTGTGAACCCTTCAGCGAATAAAACCTCAGAAAACAAAAACGTATTTACTTTTACACACTGATGATGTATCAGAAGAACAATAAAATAAAGACACATTTCATTCTAACAAACCATGTTATCCCATAATACCCAAACAGAAAAATATGAATATTTAATCTTCAGCTTGTCCCCTCCTTTCCTCGTCTTTCAAAAACAGTACTTTTCTCTTCATAATCCTTTTAATCCCTTCAGAAAATTGCAGAAGCTTAGTGGCACAAGTTTGGGTCATTACCAACAGTATTATCAAGAAAATTTCAAGGCAACAACTGTAGATGCATTCATCTTGCTTCTCCACCATGGAACAATTCTTTAGAAACAACAATTCTTTGGGGTGGCTGATTAAACCTTCTATGCTCTTTCCAACTATTAATTACTCAATGGGACAATGGTTTTATCAGTAGAACAAGGGAAAAAATGAAGAGGCTAAAATCAGAAACAAAGAGAGAAGAATAATTTAAGAAATCAATGGTGAAGGCTCAAGAAAGTGTTAAGGCAACCACCAACATTTGAACTGATGAAAAGAGGACTGCTCGTTGATGGGCAAGCTTCAGAGTTGGATGCTGTTATGATGAGCTAAGACAGTCGATGATGGTGGTGATAGAACGTCTTCAAGATCGATCGTGAGGAAGTTTCTACAGATTCTGTGGCCAAGGCCGTAAAGTCATTGGCAGCAGTGGCTCAGTTTCATCTTTGGGCGGGATGCCAAATAATTTAACATCTCTCAGCCTTTTAGAAGCTTCTAGTTATCTCCTTTTTTAATCCGTACATTGAGACCCGAATTTTTTTTTGTTATGAGCTGAACCCCAGCTCTGTGGTTCGTGCAAGGAAGAAGAAAGATATGTTCAGGGGTGGCTGGTTCCGAGGAAGAGTGAGAAAATTGAAGACAGTGAAAGGACGATTGCTACAGTGATCTCTGATGGATGGGGATTTTTTTAGAAGAGAATAAGAAACTTAGCAGAAAAGAGGCATGTTACACGCTCAAAAAATGAGTGTCACATTCATGGTTTGCCACATCAGCATTTTGTATTTATGAGACATGTTAGTCAATTAGAAGTGTTCAACTGGTCATGACTGAAGATGAGGTGTCTAAATGACATTTTGTGCTATGTTTGAGGAACGGTCTATGTATTTGTCCTTGATAAATGGAACATATTTATTATAAAGCTGATAAATTGAACATAAACAACTTACTCAGTGCTTGAGAAGCAGTCATTCTCTTCCTATGGTCTTTATTCAAAAGCCTTTTCACAAAATCTCTGGCCTCTGCTGACACTGCAGGCCAAGGCGAGTCCTCAAAATTAGGATCAGCTCGTAACACAGAACGGAAAATGCCAGACTCTGTACGTGCCCAGAAAGGTCTACTTCCACATAACAAGATATACGTTATCACACCTATACTCCACATATCTGCTTCAATGCTATATGACCTATGAAGTACTTCAGGAGCAACATAATATGCACTGCCAACAATATCGTTAAGACGTTGATCTGTAAAAGCAGAAGAAATGATTGTTTACATCTTAAGGGCAGTGTTGAATACCAAATTAACAAGGATAGGTAATCTCATACATGATACAGAAAGTAAATGAACATACCCTGCAGAGCAAATTTCATAAGCAAAAACCACCATAAATCAGAAGTACCAATTAAAATGGATCAACAAAATAAAGCATTTCACATCCTTATCACAGAGATGAAACTTAATTGAAATGGAGTATTAGACCTGGCTTAGCAAAGAATAATTAGTGACTGACCGACTGTCATGTGTGATAATAATGAAAAGTTGCATGCCCAATTACAGAAGAACTTCTCAAATCACACCTAATTCACTCATCTTGACATTTCCTAAAATCAATTTGTTAAGCAGCTGACTTGTTGTCCAAGGTGATAAAAATTATCATAAAAGAAAGAGAAAGAGAACCATGCTGATATTTCAATTTACTTATAGCAACTGAACATCTGCGGAAACAAGAGGTATCAACTCCGCTGCTTTTGATTTCTAGACATCCAATATTTATACAACTAGTGTTTTAAATGATAGTTCGGGGACTCATTTTGGGAAAGAGACAACGAAATTCACAGCTGAACTTCCTAGCTGAAAGTCTTACTTCCACACTAAGCTATCACCACCTTACACAGAAAGCTTGGAGCTATACCCATGTAATTTGGCTCACCTCTTGTGCCAAATATTTTTTGATAGGGACCTCTTTTGCCAAATAAGTAAGTAAAGGTTACATCTAAGCTGGGTCTTATCTCAAAGATCTATGTCCTTTATGTAAAATGTGGAACAATGGCAAGAACTCCACATACAGCACTACAACCTAAAACTATAGGGAAGAGTCTTTGCCTATTAAGATTAAGAAGCTTAAACTGATTTACTTGATATCTTTTAAAGAAACAACCAGTTGCTACTGTGGAAATTTGTTAACGCTTAGATAAAGATTGCTTTCCTAATTATGATTAGGTTTCTACTGAGTGCTTTCTGCAGTGTGTTTCACAGTAACTACTCCCTCCCAGAGGTGAACCTGAAGACGATGGGGGCACTACTAAAGGCGGATGCGGGTTAGTCAAAGCACTGACACTTCATCGGAAAATATTGTCAAACAAGTACAACATCGAAGGTATATATAAATATAAATTAAACAAAAATATAACATAGTTCACTCTATTGTTGGATAGTCTTGACCCTCAGTGTACACTTTGAGGTTTCTAGTTCGAATCTCGCCTGAGGTTTTTAATATGCCTTTTTTGAGAAAAAAAAATGACAAAAAGAAAACGCAACACCAGAATCGAACTCAGGACACTCCGCTTGCAAAGAAGCACAATGAACACTGTCGGACCAATGCACCAACTCAGCTTATGTATTTCAGGGTGCACATTTAATTATATGATCCTTATTCAGGTATATGCATGTATATATGCATAAAAAAAATTGAAGTAAATGGGTGCACGTGCACCCATTCCCTCAAACGTGAGTCCGCCTCTGCTCCCTCCCCTCCGTTTCAATTTGTTTGTCCTACTTTCCTTTTTAGTCCGTTTCAAAAAAATACCTCTTTTCCTTTTTAGCAACTCTTTAATTACAACTTTCCACATTGCATGTTTAAGACCATAAGATTAAAAGGCATTTTGGTATATTTGACATATTTTAAATTTAAGACCACAAGATCCAAAAGACTTTCTTACTTTCTTAAACCTAGTGTCAAGTCAAAATAGTACAAACAACTTGAAACGGAGGGAGTAGTATATTATAATATTTACCTACAATTACAAAACTGACCCAAGTAATTACACCTGCATCTTTTAAATTTGTCACAAGACGAAAAAGAGATTATTTTCAGATGTGAAGCATCCTAACAGAGACCTTTTAAAATGTGGTAGGCCCCACCTCATCATAAAATTCGATAACAGAAGAGTACAGGAAGTCAGAAGTTAAAACTCAAAGGGATTATTTGTAGATTATGTGCATTTTCAAGAAGCCACGGCATCGGTGGTTATTAAATGACAAGTGATAAATCAACCAAAAGGAAAAAATAAAATCAAAATTGTCTGTCTTATCCAAATGCAATCATTACCTGGTTTAATGAAATCTGATAGACCAAAATCAATCACCTTCATTGGTGAATCCTCGTCTTTCTTTGCAAAAAGAAAGTTCTACAAGTAAATCAAGTTACAGAAGCAGTTAGATCAGTGGAATAAGCGGAGAAAATCTCCCCAAAATGTGAATCACATTCGTGAACATTTTTAGTGAGGTTGATTTATGTAGTACCTCGGGCTTCAGATCGCGGTGCACCACACCTTGAAGATGACAAAAGGCGACAACATTTAGTATTTGAACCACAATACTTTTGGCATCCTCCTCTGTGTATCTCCCACCTCTGGGAAGGAAAAGAGAAAGGCATTTTACATTTAACTTGCGTTTTTATATTATGATTAACATCCAAATAGCAAAAATTACCTTGATAGAATTCTGTCCAATAGTTCCCCGCCTTCACATAACCTATTATGAAAGAAAGCATTGGAAGAAAAATAAGAAGTAGACAACTCACTTCATAATTAAGTTAAGGCAACATCAACAACCACATCCTAGCCAACGAATACTCAATATCCATTCCGCGCCATTAGTTCCTCTTTCATTCTAATTCAAAAGTCTCTGACATTAATTGAGATGATCGAAGTCTAAAACTTACTCTTACACTGACATACAAATCTTTGACAAATTAAAAAGACTTCGGTCAAGAGTGACCTAATTGAAAGTGTACCAACATGATAGAATTATCTTAAAGCCATTTCAAGCAATCATACCAACAAACTGGAGGATATCAAAGGTAAAAAGTTTGGAAATGAAGATTCTTGATAAAATAAAGAGGTACCTTATTAAAGCATAAAATTAGTGTAAAGAAATGATTTCTGACATTAATTGAAAGCATCTATAGAGAAATCAGCATAACTGAAGTAAGACGAGATTGAATAGAAGGAAAGACATACTCCATTACTATGTAGACATTGTTGGCATCCTCAAATGCATCATAAAACTTGACAAGATTCTGATGTCCAGATAAGGCTTTCAATATCTTCACCTCCCTGCGAACATCTTCGATAGAGATAGCGGTTGTCATCTGCCAAACAACATTTATCCCATCAACAGCCTACTCCCAAGTCAAACTTAAGACCTATTACCATGTCATTTCCAGAAAAGGTAGTGTCCACACAACGTAAAGGTGATCCCACTTTAGAGAGAAGGGGGTGGCATATATGTGAATTGCAGTCTCTCCTACCAAAACGATTGTCCACCTTTATATATATATATGTGTGTGTTACAAAACACAACCTTTAAGTGTTAAGAATCACCAGAATTAAATAAAATGCTTATGGATGTATCTGACAAGCATCCAACTGCTTCATATAATGTCTCCGACTACAGGATTTCATAGATAAGTCAGACTAAATGGAGAATCAATATTGACAGAGACAAATGAGTTAGTTGTCTTAGTATGCCATCAAGTCGGGCGCACTTGTTTCAACACCAACAGATAATTCAAAGATATGTATGCATAAACACAGCAAATTATCACTCACCTTGTAGAACAGCTATAGCTTCTAAAGTTTCTATTAATTGCCTTACGCCATTACTAATCTAGTCTTATAGGTACACTGGCTTGAAACAATTCATTTTTCTTAGATTTCTATTAACATGTATTCTGCAATGTGCACTTTTTTCGCAAAACATTCCATGGACATAACACTGTTTTACATTATACAGGACAAAATTCCCAAATTCGGAAAAGGGAAAACTCCGAAAATACAATAGACTTCCACCTACATTATATAGCTAGCTATGATATCTTATGGATTTAATCTGAATTAAAAAGCTTCTCTAGATTGGGTGATGCTGCACCCTCATAAGATCATGAATGAGTGAAAAATAGCAGCAAATGCATACACATACCACACACCTTAGCTTTGGAAATTATCTTCACAGCCACTGGCTGATTTTTGAGTTCGCCTTTTTTACCTTTTGCCCAACAAGTATGGCCGAAATGCCCTCGACCCACCTCCTTTCCCAATTCATACTTTGATGTCAAATTCTTTGGATAGCCGAAGCTTTTATCAAGCTGTCCCTCACCTTCACCACCTTCATCTTCCGGTATTGGCCCTTCTTTCGGCTTTACTGACGTCCCTCCCTGTCGCTTAAAGATAGCTGATAATATAGGTTTCGCCGGCGATGGCGGTGGAAATGGCCACTTGAATTTCCTTCTCGGCGTTCCAACCGGAGATGGAGATGGAGCTATTCCGGCAGGATACGGGCTCTGAAATGGACTGGCTGTAAATGAGTGAGCTGGCGTACTGTTGTTGGTGTAACTCATCCCATTCCCGACTGATTGACGTACCGGTGAAGGTGGTGGTTTAGGGCGATTGTTGGTAGATACCGCAGAGTTTCCATCTCCGACAGCAACAACGCTACCACCATTATCACCGGAAACACCCTTACTGCAACACTGCCCCATCGATAAAAACTCCGATCACGGCCAGTCAAAGTCCACTCATGCGACGGTCAACAAAATCAAAAAGTAGAAAGCAATCACCGGAGAAACGCGTCTTCAATAGAAAATGAAAAATCTATACCCCAGAAAACAGAGTAAATAAAAAATACTAATAATCAGATTTTGTAAATTTCAAAGTATATATATATATTATATTATATATTAAAAGAAGCCGAAGAAGAAGAATAAATCAAATCAAAAAAAAAGAAAAGATAAAGACTGTAGTTATTGTTGACATTAAAGACATTTTTAGATCAGAAATCTGACGTCAACACGTCAGAAATCTCAAAAACCTTAGCTCTTAATCACTTCTAATTACACTGTTAAACACAACAAAATCTGATTAAAATGAAGACAGAAAATTGCAAATGAAGGACAAAAAGAAACAGCTTAGATGTTGAACGGCCCAAGAAGTTTCTTTCTTTGATAAAATCGCTGCTTTGAAACTTTCTTGTTTGTGCAACTTTCAAAACGCCGTATATTATAAGTTAGTAGAAAAAAAAAAGTCAGTTAAAACCTGTGAAACTCATTGCCAACTTGTCTTTTTGTTAGACTTTTCACATCATCACATATGTTAATTAACCTAAATTAAACATAGGTATTCACATTATGCGTAATAATATCTTGGAATATCCTGTTTTAAATATGTAAAAAATTAATCGATAAACTTTTTTCAAATATATTTCGACCATGTTAATAAGTTTGGAGTGTTCTCATTTATCTCATGGTTAATTGAGAAATAACCATTTTTTAACGTGTTACGTTTTAACTAACTTTTAAATTTTGCGTATATTAACTTAATACCTCGTTTGGTAGAAAGGATAAGGGAATATTAATTCCGAAATTAACAGTAGGATAAGCTTATCTCATGTCTGATTGGAATAAAATAGCGGAATAACTTATCCCGAGATCGCAGTGTTACTTTTATCCCATATTAAGGGTGGATAATAATCTCGAGATAATTAATTCTAAGATGACTTGTTCTTCAATCAAACGTGCCTTAATAATACTAAATTAGGCTTACAAAGTGAACGTGGTAGAAAATCGTGATTAATTAGAATAAGCAATTCAAATCGGATTATTTTATTAATTTGAAAAGATTTTTAAAATGAAAGTAATCTTTAAAAGTCTCTAATACCTCAAAATAATCGCGAAATTACCAATCTCAAAACAATTATAAAAAAAAATTATTCTCAAAATTATTATTTTATCCCGCATCAAACGATATCTAAAGTGTGCAACCCTAAATTAACTAGCACTTAATAAACATATTGATTGGGTTGGGAGGGTAAGTATATCAAGTAAATTAGATAAGGCACTTTAAAGAAAATATGGTGGAAATTTGAGAATAGCAAAGTATAATAAATACTAGTCAACTACCAAAAAACTATGTGGGTGAGTCAAAGTCATTTGGTGTATTGTTTTTCAATCTCTGGTGCCAAACTAAATAAGGCAATTACAATTATTGGGAGTAAGTGTAACTATAGAGAGTAGTTGTACATTCAACTACCAAATATTGAATCTTCATTAATTTTCCATGTTAAGAAAAAGACAGAAAAAGAAAAGCAATAAAACTTTTAATTTTTATTTAGGTATTAGATCTAAAATTTTCTATTTTTATCTTTAATAAAAAAATTCGAGATCAATTAATATAAATTTTAATTAATCTAATCAGATGATTATTTTGGATTTATGGATTTCCTTTCTTTTCTTATTATTTTTTTTCTCAATTTAGCAAATAAATGATGTTGCAATTAATTAGTTGTTGAACATTTCTACTTCTAGATTATTGCTTTGATCCATTACGTTGTGATACATGACACATAAGTAGAAATTCAAATAAGAAACTTCATTTGAAATGAGAGCAATTAATTTAAGGCTTCAGTATTTTTAATCAGATTCCATTAAAATGTATGTGTGAATTTCTCCTCATATATGGCTTACGACATTTGAGGTGGTCCAGCTCAACATTTTTTTTGCAAATAATGTAATGAAATTAAGACTACGTAAAAAAAATTGAGAATACGTGTTATTTTCTTCCCTTATTCTTTTTCTCTTGGACATTGAGATATTCATGAAAATGATGGGAAAAAATGCTTATTGTGTGAAAAATAATGAACAAATATGAAATGGAAAGTAGTATTCTTAATCCCTGAATTTTTAGTTTGCTACGGTTTCAATCCTTGTGTTATTTATCTAACTATACTTAAACCTTTAATTAAATTGAATTTATGGGTTTGGTCCAATCGCCATAGAGGTAGATGAGAGTTTAGATCCTGCTTTGAGTAATTTTTGTATGAAGAAAAAAAAATCTAATATTGATTTTTTCTTAATTTAAAATCATATAACTAATGAAACAAATTTGACTAGCATTTTACTTATGTTATTCAATAATAGGAGATTTCAACGTAAAAATATCTTTGAAAAAATAATGAAATCAGCTTTGATTTTCTATAACATTGAAAAGTTGTGAAAATATACGTATGAGAGGAGTTATCGGAAAGAAAATTTATTTGGCAATTGCTCTTTTACTTTTTGGACCAACACTAATAACTAACATTAATTTTTATTTATAATTACGGGAAGATCAATTAATATTATTAGTTTCGTAAATTAAATCACACGTTTTATTTAGGTAAAGATTAATTACTTTGAGCAAAATAATGTATGGTGTATTTATGGAAAATGCATGTATGTGTTAATGAACGCGTGTGTTAAGAAGGAAGAACAATATATATATTTTTTCAAACTATGAAGTTTTTGCTTTAAAAAAATAATCAATCAATCATGGATTTTTTTTTTTTTTTTTTTAGAATACTACAAATTGCAAATCACAGGTTACAAATGCAATTTACACGTGTTTACTACAAAAGTTGTTAACAAAGGTCTTCGAAATAGAAAGTATATGATACAATTATTTTGGTGCAAAATAGTTATCATATATTAAATGTGGAAAAGACCATACTAGTATTTTAGTATTTATTTTGATATTAGTAATTTTAGAATAGATATTTTTATTAGAGGATGTATAAAAATAATATCTCAATCCTAGATATTCGAAAAATTATCTTGGACAATGTTACTTGGATAAAATTTGTTTTTAAAAAAATTATAATACTAAATTCAAATCTATTGCCATTGATACACCAATTCAAGTATTCAATACTTGTTTTTCGTGATTATCTTAATTTAAAATTTTAGCATAGCAATAAAAAAACATGTTTAATCAACCAACATAAGTTGTAAGCTAATAGACTTTGAGATGAGATTTTCACTTCTTTTTTTTTTACATTCAATTAAGATTATTGTTGTTATTATTATTATTATTATTATTATTATTATTATTATCTAAAATAGATGTTTATGAAATTTCCATGGGCAACTACATATAATAAAATATATTCTTGATAGAATAATGATATTGTTCAGACAAACAAATTTTCCACATTGTAAAAGATGAAAAAGTAAAAAAAACTCAGCAGAATCAACTATAATTTTCAATGTAAATCCAATACAATTTTGTATAAGCCTCTTTGTAATAAGAGTTGTGCATCATGTGATTATGATAAACCATAAACATAATGACTAATGAATATATCGCTTCTATTAATTGGCTTTGTAGGATATGATAATAATAGAAACAATATTTATTTTTATAATTTTTGAGTATTTAATTTCATTAAATTTTATCGATTCATCAGTGCTAAATGACATTTAAAAATAATAATTAATCAAATCGTATCAAAATCGAGATGATTGAGAATTTGAGACTAAAAAATCTAATTTATTTTATATATTATATAATAATCAAAAAAATTAATATGATATAACTTTTTAAAAATAATTAATTGACTAGACCATTAGTTTGACACATGCTTAATGTACGGTAAAATCTCTCTAAATTAATATAGGTGGGACCATGAAATATTATTATTTTATAGAGATATTTATTTAATTGATAAATTAATATTTATTAATTTAAAGAGTGTTTCGATACCAAAAAATTTATTCGGGAATAAAATCTCAAAGAATTTGGATTAACCCACTTGTGAAAACGTCATTTATGAACTTGAGGTCATGATTAGTGATCTCGATTACCGCAATAAAATGTACGTTAATAACCTATTGGATGGGTGAAAAGATACATGTTTAGAGGTCCAGAACTTAGAACAAATTGTGAATATCACAGAAAAAATAATGTTGATGATAAAGTTGAAGATGATACAATATCTTTGGATCTAGTTACGCGTAAGGAAGCACTTATCGCATCTAGAACTCTTCACAATTTAAGGTGCAATTCAAAAAGACAACACCGAAAATTTTGGATGCAATAAGAAAAGTTAGGAATGAGCTTCAACTAGATTTAAATTTTAACAAAAAACAGAACATAATAAAATCATATTTCACTAAATTGTCTTAGATATATTTATACTTATAAAGAATTATTAATTTATAATATTAATGAGACCATTTATTTATATAGGGGTATTCTGAAAATATATTATCTTATTATCTCATCGAAATAGGTGATTCTTTCCATTGGCCCAAGTCGGGATCGGAGGAACTATTATCTTAGAGAGATTATTAATTAATCGAGTATTAATTTGGTGAGGTTTTACTGTATAGTGATTAGAATATATGAATTATATGTATTGTTAATAATAACAAGGAAAAATTACTTAACTATACATTCTTTTTTACCATATTTTCTATTATTTCTTACCATTCTAAAAAGTTACAAAATTCCTCTTTTCCACAAATTTTCTCATTATTCTGAATACATCACTGTAAACTATCACCCCAAAATTGTTTTCCTTTTTCACGCCTAAAACCACTCCATGGTATCACCAATTATCTCCATCACTCTATTTTTGAATTTCAAATTTTTTTCATTTCAGATTTATGGTTACAAGTTATTGAAGAGATAGTTCTTCGTCTTCATTCATTTTTTTCTTTCCCTTCACCACGTAATAATTTTTTTTTAAAAAAAAATCAACTTTTCATCTACAAATTTAGTCAAAGAAGGATGCATCTTCAACTTCAAAATCGATTGTGGAAAAAGCACACAAAAAGGGAAAAGATCGAGTTGTTGGTGGCTATGGTAAAGGCTTTGGGTCGAGATCAATGAGTGATTGAAAGTGAAAAAATATCACAAGAATCGATACAGAACAAAAGAAAAAGTGTAGAAGGATTTATTCATTAATTTTTTTTGCTTTCAGCAGATCAGATTGTTGAGTTTTTTTTTTGACTTTTTGTTGTTCATCTTTATAGATACATATGGGTTCAGTTTTTTAATGTATCTAGTTGTTTTTGTTACTTAAATTAATGTATAATGCATTTGTTTCAACATTATGATACATTATAATTTTATTAAGAGTTGTTGGTAGCTCCGGTAAGGGATTTGGTCGAGACCCATGGGTGACGCCATTATTGAAAGTGAGAAAAAACCTACAAAAGTTGATACATAACAAAGGAGGAAGTGTGGAATTCTTCATCATTTTTTTTTTTTCGCTTTTAACATATCAAATTGTTTATTTTTTATAAATTTATTTTTATTGCTTTTAGCATATCTTTTAATGTATCTAGTTGATTTTGATTCTTAAATTAATGTATAATTCATTTATTTCATCTTTATGATACATTACAATTTTATCATGTACAATATATCATTTTCAAATATTAGTTTTGATACATAACCCTAATTTATTGAAACACAAATTTGTATGTATAATGTTTATAGTTATGTATTGGAAACAAAACTATTACAAATTTCGTTATCTTTTACTACCGATACATGCACCCAGCCTTATTCAACTAGTAGAATACTATGTATCTGTAGACACTATCAAATATTACTGTTGATACATAAACACTAATGTTTTATAACAAAGTCAGCTTGTATCATATTCATAGTTATGTATATGAAACATAACTTTTTTATGTGTATAACATAGTTATGTATCGCATGTTGTTAATTATCTGTAACACTGTTTTATAAATAAATCAGTGTATATATATTCATAGTACATAACTATATAAATTAAAATTGTCGATTTTTTTAATCTATTACGATTTGGGAGAAAATTGAGAGAAGAAAAATTGAAATTTGATTTGTTTGGAGTTGTTGTTTGGGAGAGATTATGAAACAGTTGTTAGTATTTTGCTATATATAAAGTCAGCTCCCGGTAAAGGACTACTCTTTGAGGATCAAGGTCATGAGCATATCATTGGATATACAAACGTTGATTGGGCAGGATCACCCTCTGATAGACGTTCGATATCTGGATATTGTGTTTTAGTAGGAGGTAATTTGGTGTCGTGGAAGAGTAAGAAACAAAATGTGCTTGCTCGATCTAATGCAGAATCAGAATATCAAGCAATGGCGGCAACAACTTGTGATAGTCATTGGGAATTGACATCAATTTGATTTGCATGATTTGGGGAATTGACATTTATTTTATATTTAATTTCTTTTTTAATCTCAACAAACTAGTTGTATAATGTATCAAATATGATGTATTCGAAAGAATGAGATGTATCCGGATAACAACAATTTTAGGAGATTTTTATAAATTGGAAAAAAATAGAGACAAAATGTAATTTGCTTCTTATGAAATTCCTAATTTTTTTACTAATAACAAATGTACGTATTATTATGACGGAATTGTGGTACAAAATCATGGAGATAACTTTATACTTATTATCAATACGTGTATTGTTATTTTGTGTTTACTGTTTGTAGGATAGTTGCATTAGTAATATAAATGTTAAAATGTATATTTAGAGGTTAGAGGTGTAATTCACATGATGGATATGATGACTTTCCGGTGGTGCAATATTTATATGTCAAATAGATATATTATGAAATAAGAGAAAAGGCATAAAGTCATCATTGAAGTTATTTCGAATTTTCAAAAAGACACATTAATTTTGTGAGTGTCCTATTACCCCATTGAAAATCTTCAAAATAGTATGTATACCCCATTTTTTTTATCCAATACCACTTATACAAAAATATTTGTATGTTATGTGCTAATAGTCACTTGCCACGTGTTAAAAATAATTCATAATTATTTTTAGCTGATTTCTTTGCTTTTCTTTTCTTTTTCTTTTCTTTTTTTCTTTTTGTCTTTCTTCTTCACCTTAACTCTGTACTTTGCCATTCCCTTCGCGCTGCAACAGTCGTCAAATCCGTTGTGGCGGGGCAGATATCACGGCAGTACTATCAATTATTTGTCAAACTACCATCAATTAATTTATTTATAAAAATAAACACCGTCAAATTATCAAAATCTAAATACTAAAAATTTCACCAAGTCAAAAATCTTACATTTAAATCACCACCTTCTCCAACTTCTTACTCCTAAATCGAGTTTTCCATAGTTTAACTACTCCCAAATCTCAATTTTTGATTTGTATGAGGAAAAAAAATCACTAAACTAATTTATTTTTCAAAAAAAAAAAAAAGAAGAAGGATAAGAATGACACAATAACATAAGTTTTTAAAAAACAAAGACCAGAAAGGAAAAAGAGAAAAAGAAAAAAAATATGAAGGAAGACATGGATGTTCAAGAAATATGGGTAAGCTAATGATGGTAGGGAAGATGAGAACAAAGATTTGAAAAATTAAAAACTATTCCTATTAAAGTTTAAAAAAATTAATACATGAGTTTTTTTTTTTTTTCAAAATAAGACAAATTGGGAGTGCCACATGGCAATTTTACGTTGGTCTAAAGCTGTATCAAGAGTCCTTCACGCTCATATTTTGTGACAACACGAGTGGTGTCAAAATTAGTCAAAAAGGTATATTTATCGTGGATTTAGATAGTTTCATGGGATAATAGGACACTCACAAAGTTAAGGTATCTTTTTAAAAATTTGGAACAACTTTAATGATGACTTTATGTCTTTTCTCTATGATATATACACTAACATGTACATAACTATTTTAATATTTATGATGGCAAGATTTAAACGCTCAACGTATTTCAAGAATATATCATATTAAATACAAAATACTAATATGATGAATTCTTTTTGGTTTGTTTTGCTTAAACGCATTAAATGGATCTCAAAATAATATTATTTTGATTTTTTTCTCTTTCATTAACATATAACATTAATTATATCAAATAAATAAGAGTTCTAAATGTTGTCTTCTCCGGTGCTTGATTGTTGCTCTTTCTCTTTTTTCTTTTTCTTTTAAAAAAATCTTTATCCAAAGGTGATTCGCGAGCTATCTATTACTTTAAGTAGTACCATTTTCTCGATCTTTTTAAATCTAGAAAATACAATTATCATTTTGCTCACCGAAAAAAAAAAATCACCACACTCGCCCCCTCTCTCTTCTATCAAAATACATTATCTATAATCAAAATCACGAAAACTAAAAAGAAAGGAGAAAAGTCCATTTGATTAAAAAAAATAAATTGAATCTCGTGACTTTTCTTGGTGAACGTCATTTTTTCAATCTCTCTTCTATCGAAACACATTTATCTAAAAACAAAATATCAAATCTAAAAGGAAAGAAGAAAACCCCATTTGAAAAATGAAAACAAACTTTTCTCTCATGACTTTTTTTCGGCGAAACAATATTATTTTCAATAGGAGGAGGTTCTTGCGGATGGGATGAGTTTTATAGAAAATGATTTTATTTTCTCTTGTTATTAAGATATTTTTTTAAAAAAAGTTCAAGTGGTTTTTGTTTTCCTATTCTTCTTGTAATTAATTCTTAATTTTTAAAAATTCAAAATGTCATATGTTATTTGTTAATTGACTACTTTACTATGTTATTGGCGATTGTATTACATTTCTTTGACTTTTTGCTAGTTGTAGAAAACGTTTCTAATATGATTGTGCCATTAGGTGCCTCTCAATTAATTTCATCTATAAAATGTATATAAAAATATGTTTATATGTTTTATGGATGTTATTTGTATGTTAATTCTAATATATACAATTAAAGATTATGTAATTTTGTGCATACTTTTATCGTGATTATATACATTTTATTAGATTTTTTTTGCTTTTTTTTTCAAAAAATCAATTCTACAATTAAAGCATATAATTAGGAGAATAATTATATACCCATAGGAAAGGTATAAGATTGCGAAGAATAAAGCAAGGGTAGCAATTACAACAACTAAAATGATAATATTTCTGGAACATTATCTCTTTTGATCTGTTGATGGTTATTTTGGATTTCTTTGTTGGTAATGAACTTCCCAGAGCGTTCACACATACCAATCTAGTTCTTATTCCTAAAGTGGACAACCCCCAAGAATTCACTGATTTTAGACCTATTAGTTTGAGCAACTTCATCTCTAATATCATCTCCAAATTGCTTAACAATAGGCTTTCTAAAATTATGAATAAGATCATCTCTCCTAATCAAAGCAGTTTCCTGAAAGGTAGATCCATTTCCGACAATGTCATGCTTACTCAAGAACTTGTTCATAATTTGAATAGAAAAAATGTAAATGGCAATGTTGTCTTCAAATTAGATATGGCTAAAGCATTTGACAGGGTTGCTTGGGATTTCTTGTGCTTGGTTATGAGACACTTGGGTTTTTCAGAGCCCTGGATTGATATGATTGTTAGATTGATCTCTAACAATTGATATTATATCATTATCAATGGAGTCAGGTATGCTTTCTTTATATCTTTTAGAGGTCTTAAGCAGGGTGATCCTTTGTCCCCTTCCCTGTTTGTTACGGGTGCAGAATTGCTTAGTAATTTAATGGATCAACTACCTCTAGACAAATTTATTCCATACTCTATTCATAAAGGTATCCCCCTTATTACTCACCTTACTTTTGCAGATGATACAATTCTTTTCTCTTCTAGTGATCTTCTTTCTATTGCTAAGATGATTAAGAAGTTGGATACCTGTGAGCAAGTTTCTGGTCAAATGGTTAATAAGAAAAAATCCATCTTTTTAATTTCTGCTAATACTCCTGCCCAGCTTATTGAGGATATTAAAATTCTTACTAGATTTTCTCACTCCCTCTTCCCTATTAACTATCTGGGATGCCCTATTTATTAGGGAAGAAAGAAAATTACCTACTTTAGTAGTATGGTCTCCAAAATTGTCAACAGAACTCAAGGATGATTGGGTAATTTGCTCTCTATAGGTGGCAAAGTTGTTTTTATTAGATCAGTGTTGCATTCGATGCCCTTACATATCATCTCTGTGGCTCATCCTCCGAAGACTATTCCTGATCTTATTGAAAAATCTCTTGCTAACTTCTTTTGGGGGTCCTCGGAAGGCAAGAGAAAATACCATTGGATCTCTTGGAAAAAACTTTGCTACCCCAAAATAGAAGGAGGAGTGGGGTTCAGATCTCTCCATGACATTTGTAATACTTTTACGGCTAAAGCTTGGTGGAACTTTAGAACTCAAAATTCTCTTCTCACTAAGTTCTTAGAAGCCAAATATTGCAAAAGAATTCATGTTATTTTCAGGAAAAAGAATTATTCTCAATCTCACATTTGGAGAAGGCTCATGGATGCCAGGAATGATTGTGAACATAATATTCTTTGGAAAGTGGGCAATGTAAATCTTTCTTTTTGGTGGGATAATTGGACTAACAGAAGGGATTTTGCTATGTTGGTGGACCAAAGTACTCATTCGAAGAATACTAAAGTCTCTGACTTTATTAATTCTAATCACTGGAACACTAGTAAGCTTCATGAAATTTTACCTTCTGACTTAGTTGTTCACATTTTAACTATCAAGATTTTTGCAGGTAATCAAGACCATGCTGTCTGGACACCTGAACACACAGGCTCTTTCTTCAAAATCTGCTTGGAATGCTCTTAGACAATCTAATGGCTCATCCCCGACTTCTAAAAATATTTGGCATACAAAATTGCCTTTCAAAATTTCCTTTTAGATGCTTAGACTCCTTAACAATAAGTTGGCTACGGATGATTCATTATCTCGTTTTGGTGTGCAGGGACCTTCCAAATGCTTTTGTTGTCACAATGGAATGAATGAGAACATCAACCACCTGTTTAGCTATGGTCAAATAGTAGAGAAAGTTTGGAATTTTTTTTAACATACTTTGGGATTGCTCTGGCCTAATTCTGATAGCATTCGTACTAAGCTTATGAGATGATGTCGTATTAAATCCACCAACAAAATGCTTGAATTGACCACTCAATGCCTTCTTTCTGTGATTTGCTGGGAATTATGGAAACATAGACGCACTTATAAATATGAAGGCACCAAAATTTACTCTGGCAACATTATTCATCAAGCCACATACCACATCCATTTGATCCTCACTTCCCAGTTCCATTCCCTAAAGTTTCCCACAAAATTTTGAAGCATTTGTCGGATGATGAAGAATATCAAACCGAAGATAGATATCACCCCCGTCTTGTGGAGTAAGCCTAATTACGGAGAATACAAGCTTAATGTTAACGGTTGCTCTAAGGGCAATCCATGAAGTGTCGGTGGTGGAGGTATTTTGAGGAATCATATGGGTCATATGATCATGGCTTTCACAACATATTTTGGTCACTTTTCTAATAACTTGGCCGAGGCACGAGCTATCAAGATTGGATTGAAATGGTGTATTGATCACGGTTTTAATGTTCTTATTATAGAATATGATTTCTTGACTGTGATTAACATGATCAACAAAGTTACAACTACAACATGGAGCATTAAGGAGGAAATTAATGACATCCATAATATGACTTCAAAGGGAAATTTTCAGTTCATTCATATATTCAGGGAAGGGAATAACACTGCTAATCTCTTGGCCAACTATGCGGAGCTTGATAAGAAAAATGACTTCTTCACTGAAACTTTTCACTTACCAAGGAAGATTGTAGCCACTATGAAGAATGATGAAGAAGCTCGTCCAAACTTTAGAATCAGATTAAGGAAAAACACTTTTATCTTCGACCCTGGTTGAGCTCTTCTTGAATGGTACTAGGTATTTTATACTAGACTTTTTTTGGAAACCTAACTGTACTAGGAACAATCTTCCTCTTTTGCTTTATTTTTGGAAGCTAAAATTGTAAGAATGACTTACCATTCTAGCTACTCTTGTATGAGGTAAGGTTTGGTCCTCCTCTGAAACCTTTTGCTTTGAAATAGAATCTACATTATTGTTAAAAAAAAAATTGTTATAATGAACTAAAGATCTAAGTTGGGGAGAAAAAATTGTACAAGATTACCAAAGTGGGATAAAGAAAAGCTCGTGATTTAGACTAAGTAACGTGCAATAAAGATGAGATGACAAGAATATTGGTGTAGAGGTATATATTAAACGAAGATGACAAGCATATTTTCAAAAACTCTTGAATATAGAGGGGGACATGAATAGTATGTTGGTAATTTAGGACACTTTGAAAGCAATCGATATGTTGAATATTGTAGGTGTATGAAGTTTGAGCGGTCAAGAGGACGATTTGAAAGATGAGAGGGGGAAGGGTGAAAGATCTAGACAAGATTGTTGTGGAATTTTGGAAAAGTGCAGGCAAAATATGTATTCAGTGGCTAACTGGATTGTTAATGTTATTTTTAGGATGATCAAAATGTTTTAAAACAGAGGTAGGGTATAATGATCCCATTATACAAGAATAAAAGGTATATTCTTAATTACAATAATCATATGAGTATTAAACTAATGAGTCACACTATAAAAATTTGAGAAATGATGATAAAGATGCAAATAATGAGGGATATGTATTGGATTTCATGATGAGGTAGTCAATTACGAAAGTCATTCATTATCTAAGAAAAATGTTGGAGCAATATATAGTAGACAAATAGTTTTACATATATTGTTTATTGACTTAGAAAAGACACACGACAAAGTTTAATTTTTTTTACGAAGATAGTTAGAATCTGAAGGTGTACATATGACTTACATTAGAACGATTAAAGATGTACACGATGGAGTCAATATTTGATTGTGGACAGGGACAAGAGACTTTGAACACTTTTTAGCCAAAATTGAATTGCACTAGGAATCAACTCTAACCTATTTTTTTATTTGTCCAAGTGATGGATGAATTGACACAACATATTCCAATTGGAAGTATCATTGTGCATGTTATTTATTGATGACATAAGATTGATTGATTAGACACACAATACTATTAGTGATAGACCAGAGGTTTAGAGTCATGTGTCAAAGTTTAAAGACTTTCATGTAGAGCAGTACTAAGACAAAGTACATGAAGTGCAACTTTAGTGATACATGACATGAGACGAATGTGAAAATAAAGATTGATACATGAGTTATCCCAAAAGAGAAAGCCAACTATTTTGGGTTAATAATCCAAAAATATGGAGATATTGATGATGATTTTGTCATATATTGAATTAGAGTGAGTAGATGAAATAAAGATTTCACATCTGGTGTCTTATGTGATAAGAACGTTCCATGAGACGAAAATACAAGTTTTGTAGAATGGTTGTTAAATCGACTATGTTATATGAGACATATTGTTGTTTAGTTAAGAATTCATACGTTCAAAAGATGAATGTAGTAGATATGAGGATGCTCACAAAGATCCATTAGCACACTAGGAAAGATAAAATTAAAGACAAATATGTAAAATACAAGGTAAGAACGATCTTAGTAATAGACAAGATACATAAAGTAGGGATGAGATAGTCTGAGTTTGTTATGAGTAGTAGTATTAATGCCCAATGAAGAATATGCGAGGAGTTGATGGTAACAGGTTTAAGAAAAGGTAGATGTTGATCATGGAAGAATTGTGGAAAGATGATTATGCATGATATGATATATCTTTAATTCACCGAAAACATAACCCTAGATAAAAATATCTGAAAATTGAGAATTAAGGTAGATGATAGGTATCTAGTCAAGCGATTTCTCTCTTTTTTGTGAGAGAACATGAATCTAGTTTAGAGCACCATGCTCCTTTGTCTATTTATCAATATCTTTTTCTTTTTTTTTGAACCCCAAGATAACCCGCAACCGCTATAACCTCTGCCACAACCTATGCCCTTCGGGTGAGCACTTTGTGCGCATTGGGTAAACCCCCCACTGTGTAATAGCCTGCAAACCACATAGGGGATGTAAACCACACTAGGCAAGCCCTATGCGACAGACTCGACTCAGAAGACATTAGGGGGGGGATCGATCCCATGTCATCCGTGTGGATAACTACTCTCCAAACCAACTGAGCAATCCCCAAGGACTCTATTTATCAATATCATTACTATTATTTTCTTATTTTTAATTGTATTACTATTATTGTTGTTGTTGTTACTCTTTTTTTTCAATTTCTATCCATGCTAGTATCATCAAAAGTCTTATTATCATAATCCAGAAACAATCTTTCCACCTCACACAAGATATCTATAAATTCTACGTACACTTCTCAATTTTAAACCACACCTTTAAAATCACAATAAGTATATTAATGATGTATAGCTAAACTTTTTCAAATAAATAAATAAATTAAACTTCTCATCAAATAACTATAACTCCAATCAAATTTTTTTGTATTGATATTTGAAAGTTCTAGAGGGTGTTAGACAATCAAAATATTTTTAAAATTTAAAATTTCAAAGTTGAAGTTATTTTTGATATAAATATTTACATTTTGGATGTATTTTTTAAATTTGCAAATTTTTAAATAAAAAATAAATTATAATGGCCAATCTATATAAGGACAAAAATTTGTCTCTGTCCCACTCACTACAGCACAGTATTTGAGTATTTCAGTCATCAAGAATTTGATCTTTTTACTTTTCAGTCCTCTTCATAACCCCTTTCTTTCCCAAAAACCCCTCTTTACTCTCGAAACCCCCCAAATCCAGAGACGAACCGCTGCTCTAAGGTACAACATTTTATTCTCACTGTGCTACGTCTCTCCCTCCCATTATCTAATATCCATTATTCCCGTTTCAACGACCTCCATTTTTACTCTTTACTACTCTAGGGTTTCTTTCGCACCTCCATTTTCATCATCTGTTTCGTCGATTTCATCTTCGTTTTCCGTTTTAGGGTTTTGAGTAAAGCGTCAGGAGTTGGAGAACCGAATCGTACCGACATATGGAGGCTTCGGCAGCGGCTGGTGTCGCCGCAGCCGCCGCAGCACGCGGTGTTGCTCTTCCTGTTTCATCGGCTCAAGCTGCTCGCAAAGAGTGGCGTGCTGTCTCTGAGCAATCGGTTCGGAATTCCGGTAGTGAGGTAACTTTATCGATGATGCAAAATTATTCTCGCATTCCTTTTATTTCTGATCTAGACGGTGTGTTTTTATTGTCATTTTCGTTTTATACCTTTTGTCGATGTATCTGATGTAGGAAACGGAACGGTCCAGATTAGGTCAATCCGATGAGAGGCTGATATATGAGGTAATGATTTTAAATTAAGAGAAAACGTTATGATAATATTAGGGAAACGAGAAGAAGTATTTGCGTTAGTATTTTGGGGTTTGTAATTTGAATGCGAGTATAATGAAGGTGATTTGATTTTGACAAAGGTGCAGCAAGGGAGAGAGCCGGTTGATGTGGACTTCTGTTCAATCACTATTGATGGAACTCCAAACAATGATATACTGCAACAGAGACTACTTGCTGTGGTAAAACAAAAAGAAGAGTTTCATCAAATGGAGGTTGAACTACGAGCTCAGCTCTTTGCAAGATCAGAGATTATGGAAATACGGAATAGTTTTGATGCTCAGATAAAAGAACATGTCACTGCCAATGTTAAGCTTCAGGTTCTATAGTATTTGATAAATATTTTGATTACTGCTTAGGACATTAATGGGTTTACTGATCAAATTGTTGGTTTAATGCTTTTTAAGGACCAAATACATGAAAGGGACCAAAGGAATTATGAGTTGGAGAGGAGGATGGAAGAGAAAGAAAGGGAACTCAATGCAATTAGACTGGACCATGAAGCGGTTGTTTGATAATTCTAACTCTTATACATTTATTTCTTGATTCTTCTGGAGTGTAGTTGATGTTCTATTTAATCTAATCCTTTTCATTGCTTTACCAGGCATGGGCAAAAGAGGATCTCCTTAGAGAACAGAGTAAAGAACTACAAACTTACAGGTTGCTTTTTTTTTTTGTGCTAATGAGGAACAACTTCTACTTTTTCGTATTGTGGGTATCTTACATTTTTAGTATTCAAGTTATCTTCTGTTGTTCTTGTCTAGTTCAGTAATTGAAGTTCAGAAATGATTTTTACATCTACCCTCCGAATTTGGCATAATATTGTAATATCAATTTCATAATCTGAATAAGACTATCACTTTTTAGGAGAGAGAGGGACAACTCTGAAGCAGAAAGAGCTCAGCATATTAAACAAATTCATGACCTCCAAGAGCATATTCAAGAAAAGGAGCGTCAGTTCATTGAACTGCAGGAACAGGTACATTTTTCTCTTTTAGACACAGGGATGATGAAGATTATCTTTGTTTCCTTCTGATTCTTTACTTTTTAAATTTGTAATGAAGACTTGTGTTTCTCTTTTGATGTTATTAATTGAGTTTCATCGTTGTGCCTCATTGTGTGCATGTATATTGTTTTTGTGCATATTATCTATGGTTTGTGAAATGCAACATAAAATCTGGCCTACTTATGCTCAGTTGACCAAACATGGTGGTTTAACTGGGGATTAATGTAACTAAACTAGGTTCGGGGAAGTGAAGTGTAGTATTAAGTTGAAGTTCACACAATAAATCATAGAATATGCATCATATTGGTGCAATTTATCGATGCAAGCCTCACTTATAAGAAAAAAGTCATAGAATATACGCTTACTCGACTTAACTATATTGTCTTCTGGAGATTTGTGTGGTGAGAAATACAGTTCCATAAACATTTATGGTTGCATTTTTTGCAAATTCTTTTTAATTTTTTTGCGATTTTCTTTTTGCGAACATGTGTTTGGTTCAAGAACTTGCTAAAAGATGCAATTGTATTTTGCAAAAATTGAAGTAAAAAAATCAACTTTAAAATACTGTTTTTTCAAGTTCTTCAACTTTGATTGAAGTTCTTTTTTCATGTTCAATTTCTTCGAAGCATATTTTCATTTTCAAAAACAAAAAACTGTTCTTTTTCCAACTTTGAAATTTCTTTTCCACAGTTTTCCAAACAAACTTGACACAATATTCTTTTGGCTGTACTAGTGAAGATTCCATCCGAAAGGGACATTAAAAATAAGGAATTTCAAGGTAGTTAATATTACCAGTATTTGTTCATGACTCCATAAAAGAATGATTTTAACATTTGGAGAACAGGCATACTGGAATTCTTGTTAATTTAAAATGATCATCAACAAACATTAAGTTCATTCAACATTTTAAATTTCATCTTATTGGTTTTACTTAAGTGTGATCTCTTTAAGTTTAAGTTCTCTTCATGGAGTTCCTATTTTGTTTCTCTTATATTGATCAAGTAACAACCACTTTGAACTTTTTGATTCTCGTGTAACATAAGTTCAAAATTGCAGCTTCTTAAATTTGTGCTAGGTTGGGGATTGACAACCTTTCTTCACCTCTATATTTGTGCTAGTAACATAGTCCACTTGTTAGGGTAGACTATGTTGAACTTTGTTAATGCTTTGCATACATTTTTTGTGTGTTTCATTTGTGAAATGTTTTACTCAATAATATTGGGGCTGTTGTGTTCCATTTATAATTTTTTTTTTCCCGGTTGGAGCCTATTCATTTGTTGTAGCGTAAGAAGACCATGATTATAATGTCATTTTTGACCTCTTTAAGTTGTATGTCATTTTTTGACTAGTTGTCACAACTGTTATTTTTCAGCATAGGATAGCTCAGGAAACTATCCTGTTCAAAGATGAACAAATAAGGGAGGCCCAGACTTGGATGACTCGTGTTCAGGAATTCGATGCTGTGCAGCAAGGTGAATTACGGGAGCGCACAGAACAATATAACCAGCTTTGGCTTGCCTACCAAAGACAGGTGCTTCAGCGATGGATGATTCATCGGCTTAAGTTGATTCACTTGCTCTAACTAGGAATATCCTTGATTATATGGTCCTAATTGGAGTGATTTAAATGCTGAGTATATTGCAGTTGCTTCTGCTGACAAGATCTCTTTTATTTTTTCCCATTAGTTTGGTGAGATGGAGCGCTTGCATATGCACATGCAACAGCTCCAACTTGAATTGGCTGAGGCAAGAGGTGGAACTTACTCCGAGGGTTCACAAGTCTCTAATCTGAATACTAAAGATGCTAGTCATCTTGGGCAGAACAATGGAAGCCAACTTAATGCTAGCGGAAGCAGTACACCTGGTGAAAGTTCCATAGGCCTACAGAATGGAACTGTTGAAAATGCTCCATCTTTTGCTTCAACTGGGCATGTGTCAACTCAGGTACAAATCACTGTTCTGTTCAAATTGTTCTTTTGACCAGCTCTGCATTTTCTGGGATTATGTTGGTTATATCAATGTTATTGGAACTGTAAATAAGAGGTCGGTTAGGGCTTGATGATTTGCTATGGAAGTACTACTCAAGGGCCTTGTCTGTCTGTTTTCTTTGTCATTTATGGTCATAATGGTCTGAAATTGGAAAATGGGTGCTTATTCTCATCTTTGGTGTATTATATTGTATTTTAATAAACACTAAGCGCAGTCAAAGATTATGCAGTAGTTATTTATGAGTTCACTATGATGCAACAACTTATTAGTTATAGCTGCTTTTGGTCTATTGCATTTGATTCCATCTTTTCTTTTGCTGTATGAGCACATCGGATTTTTTTATCTTGTGTAAAATTCCACCAAGGCTGTCAAAGAACTAGAAAATTTAACTTGATGAGCTGAATCTCAAAGTCCTCATTCTCATATAACTTGTAGTTTTATCAATAGCTAAGTTTGATTGCGGTTTTGATAATTGAACCATGAATTATATTTTGAAAAGAAAAAGCATGCTGTTACCTTTGTCAAAAAATTATATTTTGAAAAGAAAAAGCATGAATTATGCCTAGTTTGTAGGTACATTAGCTTCTAAGTTGGTCAATGGATATTCGTGAGAGGTGTAACCTTGTGTATCGAGGCTTGCTTAATTGGCTTTGTTCCTCAAATTTGCCAAGGGTTTGTGTTTAAACAAAACCTATGTAACACAATATTTGGATTATCTGGAGCTGCTGCTGACTACGTTGTGGTGACACTAAATGACTTAAGAACCTGTTTGGATTGGCAACCCAACCCCACCTCCACACCCTCATATAGAAAATAAAAAAGAAGGAAAATACGTTGTTCTTAGTCTCTTTTGTTTGTCCTTGCTTCTGTGCTCACAACATTTAATATTCTCTTTTTTTGGGTTCCACCATTCAGATCATGTACATGGTATGCCAGTTGCTCCATCCTTGTCTGTTTTGATTGGCTTATTAACTAACCCCCCATCTCCACTCTCATAAAGAAAGTAAAAAAGAGAAGGAAAATACATTGTTTTAAGTCTCTTTTGTTTGTCCTTGCTTCTGTAATCACAACATTTAATATTCTCTTTTCTTGGGTTCCACCAGTCAGATCATGTACATGGTATGCCAGTTGCTCCTTCATCCTTGCTTGGGATGACAACCTACCTTCCACCCGGACAAATTGCTGCTCTGCATCCATATGTAATGCATCAACAGGGAATTCCTCCTCCTTTACCATCACATGTTCCTCAATCTCATGTTGGGCATTTTCACTCAGTACCAGCAGTATCGTCTCTTCAGCATTGGCCAAACCAACAGGTAAAGTAGAGTATCTTGGTCTAGTTATCCTTGTTACTTTTGCTTACACTGTAAAGGTAAATTGTTAATTGTATGGTTTTCAAGGCTGCACCAGAGGGTTCACAGATCTCTAATCACAATCAGTACACTTTGCAACCTCAGTCAACCTTGCCAAGATCAGATTCTCAGTATGATCATGAAACAACTGTCAATGGACAATCTCTTCTCAATGTGAACCAAGGAATTGAAACTCAGGATTCAGTCGTTCCAGCTTCAAGTGAAGATGGACAGGTTGAGCACCAGACTTCCATTGCTTGCAGTTACCTGCATTTTTCTCCTGTTTAGTATACTTGATTTCTTGATCCACCATAATTTTGTAGGAACTTCAATCTGTGGATAAGAATTACCTCTCGGGTGTACAGGCACATCAGACGTTGCATCAGATTTCTTCTCAATTCAATGGTGCTTTAAGATTGGATTCTCATGAACATAACAATGAGACAGAGGTACTCCTCTGAAAGGGAAGCCATCCCAATTATTTTTGGTTGCTACTTGTGTTTGTGTTATTTATGTTTGGCAGAAGGGTTTTGGGTGGTGGTGTTTAAACGGTGTGAATAAGCAGAATCATCTTGCACTCGTTGCCAATGCTGCAGGTGAACAATGTCAACTCTTCAGCTAACTACATGCTAGAGTCTCAAGGGTTAAGAATGGGAGAATTTAGTTCGAATGCTGATAAATCGTCAGCCGAAATCTCAAATAATGTGCATAATTCAACTGAGTCTGTGATGGATACTGTGTCAAGCGCTGTTTTGACAGAAACATATGTTGCTGGAGGACAGAAGAATGCATATGCAGTCGGTAAATCAGCAGAGGTTAATCTCCTGGACGAAAAGGCATTGCTGGCTTGCATAGTCCGTACAATTCCTCCTGGTTCTGGTGGTAGAATCAGGATTAGTTCTACGGTTAGTAATACTTTGTGAAAGCTGTTTTTGGATTCTGTCACTTCCTTCTTCTAGTCCATAGTCGTTTCTTTGTTTGTTTTTGTCTATTATGATTTCAGTTCCTAATGCATGGCCTGATATGCAGCTTCCGAATAGACTTGGTAAAATGCTAGCCCCCTTGCACTGGCATGACTACAAAAAGAAGTATGGAAAACTTGATGAATTTGTGGCAAACCATCCAGAAGTATGTATATCTTTATGCTTTGTTTAGTGGATCTGTATTGAGGTGGTGCTTAGTAACTAATTTAATCGTTCTACCTTTCTAGTTGTTTGTAATTGACAGAGACTTCATTCAACTCCGAGGAGGTGCTCAAGAAATTATAGCAGCCACAGCTGCAGCTGCTAAAGTGGCTGCTGCAGCTGCAGCGCCTTCGTCGTACTCCTCTCTTTTGCCTCCTATTGCAGTCACCCCTATGCCACAAAATCACCGTTTGAAGAGGGTACCATCAGTTGAACCAACATCTGAGAAGGCAGTTTTCAAAGACTATGCTGTTGTCAGACCTGCAAATTCTAGTGACAACCTTCAAAGTCAGATTTCTAATGGGGCCTCTTTCAAAAGTACTGGGGGCATCTCAAATGTAAAAATATTGACTAAGCCTAGAGACCAGATGGAGCTAAATGCATCTGAAGCTAGGGCTGCCTCATCTGTGCAATTGAACCTCGGAAATGGAGCTAGTGCTGACAAAAATGACATGGGTAGTTCACAGAACAAGGTTTCATCTCATGGGAGACCTGGCACAAATTTAGTGGGTAGACAGGGCAGGTATCCATTATCATCATGTTTAGAACTACGAAGAGCTATTGTTTTGTTTCCAGTGCGCCACCATTAGGAGAATCTCATACCAAATGTTTTATTTTTATGTTTTCAGGAATGCAGGGATTTCATCAGGCTCTAGAAGATAGTAAGTATTAATGAAGATTTTGGACAATGGGTATGTTTGGTATGAGGGAATGTTTTCAAATTTTCACATGATCGGTTAATATATTCTCGAGGAAAACAAGCTCCTTAAAAATGTGGAAAATGAGCTCCCTAATGAAAGTAGGGAAAACATGTTCTACTAGTGACATTGCACATTGATTGTGTCCTCCCCACTCTCCAATACACTTCATCTTCATCCCCACATCCCTATAGCCGACATCCTCGCCATCCGACACCCTCCTCCCATAATATTTGTTTGTATATGTAATATAAACAAATGCTTTAGGATAATAGTTTTTGCTTCACCGAACACAAGAAATAAACTGAACACAATGTTTTACTTGTATTCCTTTTAGATCTATGAGTTGTTGCCTGCTCAACTGCTGCACGTTTATATTGCTGCTGACAAAACCTGCCATCCTTTTTTAGTACTTACCTTTTAGATTGAAAGAGAGGTAGAGAGAGAGCACTATTATATTCAAACAACGAAGATGATTATTGAGGTTGAATAACAGTTCTGTATCGGCAGATCTTTTGAATACCAGATATCTCTCATGTTACTGTTATTCCAAAAATATTTTTTCTTGTTTATGGTTGCTGAAAGCTAGCTGCTTCTTGCATGGTTTCCTTCAGTTTATTTGGTGATTAAGAAGTCATGTTTGGGCATGGCAGGGCAAATATTGGATGCTGACGAGTATGGTAGGGCATATATTGGATGCTGACGAGTATGGCAGGGCATATATTGGACGCTGATAGGTGTGGAGGACAGATTTTGGATGCTGATAGGTAGGTGTGGCAGGACAGTTATTGGATGCTGATGGGTATGGCTGATCATTTAAATTTGAAATTATCCAGAGGGATAAATTTTAATTATTCAAATTGGAATGTACTGTAATGTTCCCTTTCACATATCAAGTGGAAACAATTGTTCAATCTTAGTATGCATCCTTGGTTTTTGTTGGGAATCTAGCTGTTTAATGGTCACTGATCATATTACTGGGAATGTACACTTAAATTGCCCACAATGACTTTGGTTTGCAAATTGCATCTTGTCGAATTTTAACGTTTAGAAAAATGTGATGATCTGCATGACCCAGGTTAATTGCAGGATCTAGCTAGGGGTGTAAACAAAAGGGACAGGTTGCGCTATATTTGGGTTGATTAAAATTGGATTGAATTGATGATGTGTTGTAGTAACAACTTTTGTCTGAAAGTTTCATGGTTGCTTTAGTGAGATGCTTTTATACGAGACAAATTTTTCTATAGCATTTGTCTAATAGTTTAATGATTGCCAATTGAGGTGCTTAAATATACAATAACATCATCTCATTTGTTAGATTTTAAATCTCAATTGATTTTCACGTGATTAATTTAAAATGAATATGATACTGGAAAAATTCATAATTAGTTGTACTGTACTGACAAAGAATTATAATTGTAGGAACATATGCATTTAAATTAATTGAAAATTTACGAGTTCCTAATTTGACGCAAGACTTTTTATAATAATTCTGTAATTTCTATTTTTTTAGTATAGAGACGAAGTAAAATAAAATGGAGGGAAGTAGTGTTTCTTTCTTTTTTGGTTCAGGCAATAGAAGTATGGTAGGATGCATTTATTAGGTGGCTCTAGTTATGACTTCAGTACTTTTTTTTGAAAAAAAAAAAAGAAAAGAAGAAGAGGGACAACTACTCCAAAAGGCAAAGAATAGATATGGAAAAAAGATAAATTGGCCAGCAGTTCACTTTACATGGTTTCTTTCCTTTACTTCATAACCTTATCTGAAACTTAATTTTTTTTTTTTTGAACGTTTCTGATTTATTCAAATGTAAACTTTAATTATCTTTTTGTTTAAAAGTACCTAAATTCCATGCCCAATCAAATGACATCCAAGTATAAGATATCAAGTTTTTAAGGCCCTTGCAAACTTTGAACTCGTAATGCATGTTTAATCCACATATCATGCTTTGAGGAATGACATTAGTTCAACCGAACAAAGAAATAATGATATATATTTGATTAGCCAGGATTAATATTTTATAATAAGAACATTTTGAATTTTTCTCATGATCGCACATCCTGCAGGTATGTATGCTGGTTCTCTTTAATAACAAGAATACATGTCACCTTGAATCTGCACATCATAGTAATTTTTTATCTTACAAAATAAATTACAATCACTTTCTCCCTTTTCTTTTGCCTAATACATAACTTGATAGAGAATAGGAGATTTTTGTTAGTTCAAAGAATTTTTTTTAGCTTAGTTTAATGAAATTCACTCCGTCATTTTGCTGAAACCTTCATTTACAATGGATGAAATTTAACTTGGACAGAATGGTGGCTGAAAAATGGGAAAGAAGAAGAAAAAAAATAATTAAAAATTGACTAAAGAACCATTCACGCGCAAGTCAATAAGTATATCTCAGTCATTATGCCATGTAAGCAAAAAGTGTCAGAATGACACAATGGAACCCTACATAAAGTGTCTACCATGAACATTGCCCGGTTGAAGTGTCTAAGTGAAACATGATGTCAACTTTAGGGGGCTACCGATGGGTTAAGCCTATTTTTTTTTCACCCAATCGTCATATAGTATCAATATTTCACTATTTTGTTACCAAAATAATTTCTGCACAACTATTTAAAAACTTGCTTGAGTGGCCATATTCTCTTGCAAATCAACTTTGATTCTTGGTCATTACGCTCAATCAGACAGCCCCATATAAAATTATGATCAAAATGATGGTTTATGAGTAGTGTTCACACTTCACAATGTCAAATACACAAAGGCAAGTTGTAGCAATTAGGTCTGAAACCTTGCTGGTTCCTTCTGAACTTCATGGGAAACGTAAAAAGAGTCACTTCCACAAGCCATAGTGGCCTATGATCCTAAAACTTCACTTGGCCATGCAAAAGAGTGGGTTGGACTCGGGGGTGGGGGGAGAATTTCAACCAAAGCCATGCCTGAGGAAGGTAAACTTGATGCCAATACGTCAAGATTTTACAAACTATAACAAAGCTTTGCCATGAGTGGCCTTTGATAACATAATCTTAGGTGTTCCTCAGATTAAAACATCCTTATCAAACATACCTAAACCGATAAAACAGGGTGCATAACAATTTTGAGATTTTTTTTTTAAAAAAGCCTACTCCCTCTCACCATTAACATGTCTTCCACCTGATTTTCCAAGGCCATCACTAGGATTACCTTCTAAGCTCCCTTGCTTATTTCCTCGTACATCCATAGTTCCTGAGCTGTTTAGTCCAGGTTGCATAAGTTGACGCATTGCATTGTTGGCAGTAGGTCCAAAACCATATTGGCCTTGGAATTGTTGCTGCTGCTGAAACTGGAGCATTTGCTGTTGCTGCTCCTGGGTCGGAAGGGCATTGAGTTGGAAAGGCAGTTTGGAAATAGCGACACCTTGTTGTTGTTGCTGTTGCAGAGCAGCCTGAGTTTGCTGCATCTGGTTTCCAAGTTGAGGAGTAGATGGAGCCTGCAGCTACTTACATATTAGAGAAAGACAAGTAAATTCACAAAAAACACTGAATCAAACATCTAATCCACCTGTGAGGTTGCTGCTGATTGTTGTGGTTGGGCATCAGCGATAGCAGCTAAATACATCAAATTCTTCTGAAGCATGGCTTGATACCTATGACATAAAAGTTACTTATAATAGTGTGAAACAATACTCTGCCATGAGATTGACGATGCAAAACAAACAGAGTCCATAAGATAGAAAGTGAATATGCAAATTATATTTCTGTTAGGGGCAGAACACGATTTTTTCCTGATCCAACTTCAAGAAGAGCAAAGTGCCCCCCTTCTAAACAAACACAATCAACTTCTAAATGCGTGTCGCATGAAAAGACTCATTATCGAACAAGATCATAAAATGTATTTTCTAACACGTACAACTAAACAAACAGTAGAAAACATGATTGCAAAACCCAAGGGCATGTCAGAATCACTAAACTGCTATTCTCAACTTCATTTATATCAAGTTAATTTTGACTTCATGAATACTTTCACTAGAACACATCCTCAGAGGTGAAGATGGACAACCCAATAAGTTGAATGGTCTATGCAAACTTGGGGCGATATTTTTTAATTTCCTCATGCAGCAACATCATGCAGAATAGATAAACTATAGTCTGTACAGAATATATTTCCCCAATGCTTTTGATACTCTAGCTATCTGTTCACATAATGCTGTTTCTTCTATATTAAACTTCTGGTTCAAGTCTGGATGCCTGAAATATATTCCTCCAGCAATTTTCACAATTGTAATCCTAAAGTAACTAACCTAGGGCAACAGTACTATTTCCTCTATCAATTTTCTCATTTTGTAAGTAAAAATTTTCTCAGCTCTTTTCCCCAATTTGACCCTTCTCGTAACTTCATCATGCTATTTATGACTTGGGGGGATGAGTGAAATTATTCTCTAGGTGATTAGATGTGTTTTAGAAGATTTTCAATCTGGAAGTTTAGGATTCACAAAGTTTGAGTAAAGTCAATATTTTGGGTTAACAAGCTTGGAATTGGGTATGTCGATTCCATTAGATCTAGAGGGTGATATATGACTTTGTCAGGTATTTTTGCACAGATGCTCGGGAGTGATTTAGACCACTGGTAGAGATTCTAGTTATTTGGAAATTTTTAGTTGACCACATTTACTATTTGGTCAAGAAAACCTTAGATTGGTGATTTCAATAGGTTTGAAACGCATTTTAGGAGTGGTCTGCACTTTTGGTTTGTACCTAGGAGTTTCTGAATGAGTTCTGAGGGTTGATCCCATGTTTTGGAAGTTTGATTTGGTTGCTGGTTTCAGGGGTTCTGATGGAGTCACTTTTGCGACCTTAACCCGCTTGTGTAGAGTCACAGGTGTGGAAGGGCCCCGGTTCTGCAATGTCACACCTTCAAAGAAGTTTCCTCTTTTACAGAAGATGCATTGTGCATCTAGTACCGCTTCTACGGAAGGTGTTTGGCAACGGTGAGTCCGCTTCCGCAAGTCTTTTCGCTTCAACAAAGTCATATAGGATAAGTGGCCTCTGCTTCTACGCTTTGTTTTCTAGTTCTGTGAGCTAACAGGTGTGATGAGAATTCTGTTTCTACGAAAATACTTGGGCAGAATAACCCTCAAGTCCCTAAAACAATTTCATTTGTTCTTAACTCAACTTTGGGACTTTGGGAGCTCGGTTTAGGCGATTTCAAAGATGAAATTCATGATTCGACTGGGGGGTAAGAATCTAACCTTGAACTTAGTATTTTTACGCTATTCTATCATTAATTTTATGATTTAATCTGCATTTGGGTGTGAGAAAAGATGCAGCGAGTGCAGAAACTAGTATACATAACAAACATACTACATAAGCCTGAACCACCCACCCTGTCTATTTTATAGCATCATCAGAACTATCTCCTAGCATACCAAGCTATGCAAAAGACATACGTCCAAAAACAATTTGTTCCCTACATTTAATTTTCTACTAGCTTCTTTTCCGTGTGGAAACTGCATTCAAACCTTTAAAGTTCACACTCTTGTTTTGTTGCTTCTGTTTTTTCCCAGCCTTATTACATGGTTCACCATCTCTTGCCTTTTCCATTATATTAGCTTCATTAGTCCCTTGGTTTTTTCCTCATCTGACCCCCACGAGATGCCTAAAACATTTCAGACCTGCTTAAGTTTCAGGTAGGCATGGAACATGTCTGAAATCACCGGTTATTCTTGCATTTCCAATCTCATTCATCATTTATGACACGTTCTCTTTCTCTGCCGATTCCCGAGTACTTTGTGGCCTTACAAATTATGTTGCAAGCTCAAATATTGATTTTTCCACTGCCTATTTTGAGACTTCTAACGCCACACACTTTTACTGTGTGAATAATACAGTTTCTAAACCCAGAGCAATGCTGTTCTGCTTAATTTTATAGTAAAGCTCCTCATTTAGCAAAACATTTAGGTCTTGAAATTACAAAGGGGATAATCTTTTTTATAATAAAATGAGGATAGAATTTTGAGATTTGATACTAAAAAGTTAAAAAGAAAACACAGGAATCAGAAAATTACGAAAACAATCTCAGAGTCAATTTACTTAAACACACTGATCAGACTTTAGTGCTTTCAACAACACTTCAAAATGTTTCATGACAAGGGTGTGAGCTTCTAGAATGAAATTATAAATCAAATTCCTTTGCCTCTAGGCCCTTCAATGCAGTTAGGGTTTTACAACTGGAAAGCCCAATAATCTTATGGAAATCTATAGACCCTCAGAATCTAGCTGCTGAAAACTTGTGATCAAGAAAAATAATTCAAATGAAGCACCATAATTGAACTGTCAAAAAAGATTATCTAGCAAGAGTGTGTGGTATACGTCCTTGATCATCGAACAACGAGGTATTACCTATAATGTTTCTTTTCTTTACCATTCAATAGTTTTCAAATCGAGCACATTTCTTTATATAGAGGCAATGATGTATTACAACAGGAAAACAATATGACCAAAATAATGCCACCTTGATATGTTAGATACACAAAACTAAACATGTCATTTAAATAATGCTCATAAATCTCAATGTTATCAGTAGGAAGTATTAAACTTTTTAACTTACTGGGCACATTCTGAGAGTTTTCCAAGATTCTGGTTTTCCAGTATGGCAAGAATCAAATTTTTGTTCTCATCCAAGAACTGTATCAAGAAAAAGTCGTATTAGATGGAACATTTTACAATCCAAACATAATATACATGTGAGCACGTGTATTTCGGCTGACATAAATTGGTAGTTCAAATCATCAAGCAGACCCTTAATTTTGTGCAATCTAACAAACTACTTCAAAGAGTTGTATTAATCAAATGTCACAAACACAAACAAATAATCATTGATGTGTAAAACCATCCACAAACACCTTCATTCTTATTGCATTTAAATTCGACCTGTTGGATCGGGAAAAAAAGAACAATCGTGTATGTATTAGGTGCAGAAAGCACACATAAATTGGATACAAGCATCGGCTAAGCATTCTGATACAGTCATACTCAACATTTTCTACAAACAAATAGCACTAATAGCTTCGTGGGCAATCAGAGAACAATAAAAACGCATATGGGCAAAAACCCTTTTCAAGAAAAAAATATTTTTTTCCCAGATAACGTGTTTGACTTCACTCTTCAGTAGTGACGGAAAACAAATATCATTTAGAGTACAATTTTTCAATTATTACAGGCAAACATTAAAAAAAAAAGGTGGGGGGAAGATGTACCTTTTGAATCTGCTCGGTGGTGATAGCACTTAGAGGCAACGGAGGAGCAGAGTTCAAGGTTGGGGGTTGTGGCTGCTGCTGCTGCATTTTTGCTGAAGAAAATTAATACCCAAATTCTAAATAAAAACCCTAGAAGAAGCTTAAACCCTTTACTGGTGATTTTTTCTGAGAGAAGAAATAATGAAGAAGAAAAGGGGGCTTGTGAGTAAAAGGAGAATTTGTCTGATTAAAAGGGACAGAGAAGAAAGAGAAAGAGAAGACTTCTTTCCTTTATTCGGCTTGAGTGGCTTGTGGGCAAAATTAAAATACCCATATGTGGATTATGAATAATAACATATTCATTGAAATTTCTGAAAAATCGATGATACATGTTATTCTGAGAGGAAATTTTTGATAAATATTCATATAATATAAATGTAACTATGAATACTTGGCTAGTGGGCAAAATTAAAATATTTATAAATAAATCACAAATAATAACATATTCATTTAAATTCCAGTAAAATCGAAAATGCATATTATTTATACGATGAGAGGAAGCTTTTGATAGATACTCATATAATATAAATGTAACTACGAGGACAATTGAGAATAAATGTACATAGATGTTACTCTTATTTATGTAACGAAATAATTTTTAAGAAATATAGCTAGATTTTGACATTTCTTGAAGAAGATGATTCATTGATACACGATCTTTAAATACATCTAATTGGTTCAATTTGATGATTAATTTATGTGAATGAGGTGTTTTTCTAATTTTATTTTGATAAATTTTTCTAGATCTTGTATAAGGTTAATTGTATTGAATACAAAAATTATAAATTTCATTTTTTTCCTGAATTCGTCCTCCACTATTTTTGGTCTGAAAATAAAGAAAGGTTCGAATTTAAACTCAAATTTTGGTTAGTTATCCTCCAAAATAAGTATTTCATATGTCGCAATTTGTATGTCTTATTTATTATTTTAGTCTATTTAAAAAAGAATGTTATTGTGTTTTTTATAAGTCTTTAGTTTTAACCTTTTACATGACGTGTTTAAAATAAGGATATTTTGGTACATTTTAAGTATTTTTAGTTAAAGATCACAAGATTTAGAAGACTTGCTTTTTTTTTTTTAAATTCGCATCAAATCAAAATTAGACAAACAAATTAAAACTAAGCAAGTAGTTATTTTTCAGATACTTTTGAAGGAAAAAAACAACTGCAAGAGTAAACAAAATTACGAAAAAATATTGCCCAAAAAGAAATGGACAACAAATATTTTAAAGATAATAAAAATAAATAACATTAATACTAAGTCGAAGAAATAGATAATGCTATCATAATAATACTACATCCTTTCTTTTTAAAATAATGCATGTTTCTAACTTTAACATATTTCTTAAGAAAATTTCTCATTTTTGAAAAGTACTTCCTTCGTTTTAATATATATATTATTATATTTTGTTTTGACTTCATACAAAATTAAAAAAAATGAATAATTTTTTTGAATTTGTAATCTTAAGTAAAAGATATGTCAAGTATATCAAAAAGATATTTTTTGATCACATAATCTTAAACACGATATGTGAAAATATCATTAATATTTTATACACCATTTATTTTTAAATAAAATAAAAAGATAAGAGTATATAATAATAATATTTACAAGGAAGAAAATTGTTTATGGAATAAAACACCTCAATTATTTGGGACAAAATTGTAAAACCAAGGCGGGAGTTACGGGCGAAAATGCCAAAATGCTAAATTAGTACGACCAGAGTCACAAGGCAAGTTGTTCCGCGTGACCCGAATAAAAAAGAGAATATTTTTGGGAGGTACATTATAATAAAGACAATTCATAAATGATAGTATATGTTTGACTTAAGTCATATGCGGCCCTTAAAATTGTTTGCATATTTCACTTAGACACTTTAATTTAGTCTTGTACTTATTGAATACTTAAATCTTAACAAAAATTTTACCTATTTAACACAAAATGATAATTAATAAAAATACAAACATGCGTGCATCTCAAACACATATATATAAAAAATAGACCAATACAATATTGACACGTGGCAATTGAATTAAATTTTTTTATAAACTCTATTCAAATAATCCCAAAGGAATTTTCATAAAACAAAATATTATGTTTATTAAGTTAGCCCACCCCACCCCACCCCTCCCCACCCCACTCCACCCTTCTTCTTTATTTTTTTTTTCCGACGAACTTATTCTCCTTTTCACTGTGCCTCAGTTACCAGTAAACCATTGCCTCTACCCTCCTTCTTCTCCACTGGGTCTTGCTTTCCTTTCTATCGAGCTGTTGCGCTTCAACCGCTTGTAAATCACCCCTTTCTCGAATCTTATTCCTTTCACCGGCGCCGATAATAGACCATTGATCCCTATCTAAGTTAACTCCTCATTCACTTCTAATAGCGTTAAAACCTTTCACCCATTGTCTTCATCTTCTTTCCACTAGCAATCATTTATCACACTTACAAGAAGAAAAAAAACTTTTGTCGAAAAAAAATAATCAACTCGCTAAAATATTTTTTTCAACGGAAATAATGGAGCTTCGCCGGATTATTTGAAAAAGAAGAAGGAAAAAGAAGAAAAGAATTGGAGAAGTGAGAGAGAAAGGTGGAGGGGGTGGGGCGTGTGTAAAGAATGATGAATAGTTGCAAGAAGATGGGGCGAACCGGAGAAGACAAAACGTTCCTGTCTTTTTTTAATTAATTAATTATTATTATCATTATTTATTAATTAGGTGTATAAGTTAGAGAAGAAAAAATATACTTTCAAATTCCTTTATGCGCTTAAAGAGGGTGAAGTACACCCTTTTTGCCATGTCAACCTTTTGTGTTTAATAGGAATTATTTTTGAACATGTAAGGTGTTTAATAGGTACCAACTTTAATTGATGTGTCTAAGTGAAATATGCGGATAACTTTAAGGGGCCGTAGATGACTTAAGCCTATATGTTTTTTCTTTGGTTTTGTACTCAAATTAACCCTTTTACTTGCACATTATTTTATAAAGTCACCTTACGCCATCACCAATAAAATGAAATTTCACTTGTAGCAATCAAAAGGGATCGATGTTACATGAAATATCAAAATTGGAAAAGGTTTAAAAATACACCTAAACTATCGAAAATAACTTAGATTTATCCTTAAACTATATTTTGGTTCAAAATTACCCTTCCCGTCAAAGTATTGTGTCATACTTACCCTTCCAATTAACAGAAGTATGTTAAGTGCCACGTGGACGCCACATAAACGCCAAACATTTTCCACTTTCACGTAGACTAATAAGATCCCTAATATATAATTTTCCCCTCATTTCTCTTAAGATACGATTTCACCCATTTCTCCTCATTTTCACAGCTAGAATAAGAAACGATTTCATAGATTTATTCGATTCAGATGACGAGATCAAAGACAAATTAGTTGCTTTAAGATAAAGTATACCATTTAGCAATTGTAAGATGACAACATCACTTGTATTAAGTGTTGGTTGCAACTTGCAATAAACTGCCTATAACCATCGCTGGATTTATTGTAACCATATCGAAAGTTTTCTCTTTCACAAACTTCCACGCAGCATCCTCAACTAATGTTGTGAAATCAACTTCGAAACCCAGCCGCGAAATGAAGAAATCTGTGAAAGCGTTTATTACTCTAGCCGCGAAAATGAGGGGGAATGGGTGAAATCGTATTTTAAGAGAAATAAGGGGAAAAATAGATATTAAGGATCTTATTAATCTATGTGGAAGTGGGAAATGTTTGGCGCTTATGTGACGTCCATGTGGCGTCCACGTGACACTTAACATACTTTTGTTAATTAGAAGGGTAAGTATGACCCAATACTTTGACGGGAAAGATAATTTTGAGCCAGAATATAATTTAAGGGTAAATTTAAACTATTTTCGATAGTTTAGGGATATTTTTTAGCCTTTTCCGTATAAAAATTAATATCAAAACAATGAGTTCATAAGCTGAAAATTAACATCTGATTGCTTGTCTCGAAGCCTCTATTAAGATAAGTTTTTAATTCACCAATACTTCACCTGATATGATATATAATTGATCTAACTATCACCTATCAGAATTTACCTTTAAAGTTTAAGTGGCATATCATGCCACACATAACATTGTATGCCAGACTCCATTTCAAGAGAAAGTAAATGAAACTAAATACGATACCACTCTAAGATTATTGTTGAATAAATAAATGTGTCATTTAACTTACTATCATTTTATATTTACGTTTTTGAATTCTGAGTGTGCATAAGTGGACAAATGCGTCCTATAGCATAATATACTTAGTAGACATTTGGCCATGCGATACCATATCACAATATGGTATTGTGAGATGAAATCAACGTTTGGACATGCAATTTTATGCTGATTTCATATCATGAGATGTGATTCCATATTCTCCAAAAACCATGATATGGAGTTCCATATCATGATTTGAGCTATTTTAATACAAAAATTAATCCACAAGTTTATATTTTGTTAAAACGACCCCACATTTATATCTACTAACCATTTATTTCATATGTAAATAAATTTTATAATCACATCATTACTTTTTAAAATTTATTATTTTCACTGACATAAAATTTATTATTCTCACCAACATATAGTCACTTTAACTCACACCAACCAATTGTTAAAGTGATGAAATATTTATGGTCTATGAGCATGAAAATATAGTTGCGATAATATTGACCAACAAATGGTTTAAAGTAACAATGTTGGTTCGTCTTCTCGGTCACATGATCGAGAAATGCAAGTTCAACGTCAGGAAATTGTCCATACTATGTGAGAGGATTATATTAAAGACTAGTACACTACAATTTATGTTCATTTTTTTTATTAAATTAAAGTTAGATGAAACAATTACTTAAGTGAAGAACAAATAGCTTTGTTATGCGATTTTATAAATTTTTGTTTATTTGATAAGATTGAATAAACAATTGAGACTATTTTAATAGTTTTACAACTTATGAGATTTTTATGTTTATGAGAAAATATACAACACAAAAATTTCATATCGCATGTCCAAACAAAACTTCAATTTCATATCATGATTTCATATCATGATACCATATAATAATTCCATATCGCATGGCCAAACGGGCCCTTAGGATACTACATAGGATGATGTCGTCGTATAGAATGCCACGTAAACTTGTAGATTTATTTATTCAACTTCCTATAAGTTTAAGGGTGTATTTATGTGCATTCAAAATTAAATGATATAAATGCGTCATTTACTTGATTTTTTTTTCCGTCCTCACTACCCACAAGCAAGTTGGAGAAAAAAGCTTAATGGGTTCCACAAATTTATGCCCATCCAATTTAGTTTGAGTTGAGAAATGAGATTTTTATTTATTTGTCTTCGTTAATTTGAGTTACTTTTGATTCCGATGACTCCATCAACAATTAACAGGTACAATGCTGTTCCCGATTTCTCCGCTTCTCAAAGCCCTCTGTACCATTGATTAAATCGATAATTTGACCTTCGAAGGCAATGCTAGTTTTCTAATGCTTGGGCACATCCCCTTTATGATCTTAGGAATTTCAAAATTAGAAGTTGCCAGGAGTAAATTGATTTTGAGAATTCTGAGATGCCTTGATGTTGAATATCTAGGTCAAAAGGATCCATACATCTGACCCTTCGGGGTGGCCCAGGGGTTTGGGCTTGGGACTTCCATGTTGGAGGTCTCAAGTTCGAAACCCCTTGCCAGAGAAAGCAAGGGGTTTGCCTTCTGGGTCGAGCTCGTCACACCAGGTTTGCTTAGTGTGGGTTACCTCTCCTATGTGGTTTGTGAGCTATTGCATAGGAGCGGGAGTTTTATCCTGTGCGCACCCACATGTTACCTCTCCTATGTGGTTTGCGAGCTATTGCATATGAGCGGGAGTTTTACCCCGTGCGCACCCAAAGGGTAGCGGTTGCGGGTTTCCCTTGTCATCAAAAATAAAAAAAGGATCCATACATCTGTAGTTGAATGCATATCAGGCTATCAGCATTCGGCTTTTGATTAAAATTGAAGCAGAAAAGTATGTGAAAAACAACAAAGTAGATGACTTAGTATGACTGTGACTGAGGTCAGGTGTTGCTGCCACAATCTATTGTGGTTCATAATTTCGCGATCAAATAATACTTTTCCATCTCTCTATTTTATTGCTCAAACTATATTTGGGAGATGAAAAGAGGTTTAGTTAGTTTTGTATCTTATATGAGCTTTATTTGTATGCTGAGTATAAACTAGGCATTGATCCTTGCAAACTTCATCTTGTCCCTTTGATATGTAGTATAGGGTATAAATAGTGGTGTTGATTGACAAGAAATGTATTAGGTAAAAAGATGTGGTACATAACTGATTATAGATTGTCTGGTGAACTGATTTTTAGGTTCCTTAATTTCATTCAACATATATATATCCAAATGACAAAAATATGTTGCATGAAAATATTCAAGTGGAGAGGATATAAATAAAATTGTGAACTTGAGCATTTTGCAATAGTTAACATTGTTTAGTGTTAATTAAACAGACATGCAAGCTCCATTAGGTATCTAATTCTGTATGATGTGATCAAGGACATCCTATCTTTCTAATGGTAATTTCTTACTTAAGTTGAAAATATTATCCTGTTGCACTGTGCCTCAGTCCGTAACCATGTATACTAATGAATTCTTCTTCAAGTTAGCTGGTCTTAAGTATAACCCAAGAACACCACGTCTATGCACATTGAGCTTCTAATTTAATCTAGTTAGCCATAGGTTACATAGCCAGTAATGGAGTAGTTCTCTAAATTTGTTCGGTCTCTTCAAAGTAAAACTCCTGAACTCTGCTTTATTGGACTGAGGAAGCAGACAAGTTTAACCTTGTATAAATATTTTACCTCGAGGCTATTTTGGAAATCCTCTCAGTAATTTAATTATTTTTTCTTGGAGCATTTTACAGCTTCATATTTCTATTGTCCCTATCTTTGGACACTATGGTTTTCAAACATTTATCTGTACTCTAACTTCAGTAAAGTGATTGGATGTAGGATATGATCAGCTCTTTATGAGAAATTTCACCTGTTCTGTTAAGAGAAACAGTGTGGAACTTTTTCTTCTTCAATTTTGGTTTTAGCTTCCTAGCTTTTCTTTAATGTGGTTTAGTGTTTTATATTTTCTCTTTTGAGCTGCTTGTAACTTTGGTATTAGAGCAAGCACCAAATTCCTGGAGTTTGTCTCTAATCGTCTTGCACAAAAGTGCACTTGCTAAGAGCAGAAGCTTGGGAATTTAGTGGATTTGGCTCAGAAGGGAAGCTTTATTACTAGAGGTCCTAGACTTATCATCATATGTGATGGTGCTGCACTTGCTAAGAGCAGAAACTTGGGAATTTAGTGGATCTGTCTTAGAATGGAATCTCTATTATTAGAAGTCTGAGATTTGTCAGCATATGTGGTGCCATGTGAATATATCCAATGCAAATTCTGGTGGATATTTTAACATGAAAAATTCTCAAAATCTTGTGACAGTTGTCTTGTAATGCGCATCCAAGTCAACTACATAAAAAATACGAAAAAGGAATCTGGGACATTTAAGTTGGGCTTCTCCTACTTGGATGATTATTTAGGTGCGCATCGTATTGTGCTTGGGTGTTGCAGTTTTCGTAACTGAGGTATGTCTTTCATCTATTTGTCACCTGCAGAGTATTTCTTCCAGTTTATTCTTGCACTTCTTTCATATTTCCTTTCTACTGAATTCTGATCAATTCTTCAAGGACTATTATTTCTCTCCTGATCTGATATTCCTATGTATTTGCCATTCGTCTGTTAAGTCTTGTTAGAAGTGCTGTTGGTAACTCATATCTGAGTTATATCTACCTTATTTGAATATCTTTGTTTGAAATACAATGATTGTCCACATGCCATTTCTATTCATCATATCTATATTTTCTGCAAATAATTCTGCTACTGCAAGTTTGGAACACAAAGAAAGACCGGTAAGGCGGAGGTCTTCTGCACTCTTTCGCAGGAACCATCATTAGTACGACCAAATTCAACAAAAGCTTATCTTTTTGGGTGGGGGTTGTTCTTTTGATTTCATTTATAATCCGGAATGTTATAGTCCATAAGATAAGGACTAGCTTGTAGCAAAGCCTTGTTCCTTCACACTCTCATTTTAATTGTGATACCTGAAAACTGTTCAGATTGTGGAGAAGCTGGAGAAAGTAATAAGCAAAAACTGATTACGGATAGTGATCCATGATGAAAAGAGCTATGGCTAGAAGGTGAAAATTGCTTTTACCAAAAATTAATTTGAAACATCATGCATTTTCTTAGTCTATGTTGCTACATTGGATGTCACAAAGTTAAACTGAAAAGCCCAAGATCACGATTTTGTTAAACTGAAACATCATGTATTTTCTTTGTCCAATTTTTTTATGTAAGCAAAAAAAGAAAAAAATGAGATGTTGGAATTTGGAAAGTTGATCGCAGGTTTCACTACTAAAAGTTTCCTTACTTATCTTTACATCTATTCTCTTTTTGAATTTGGTAACATGTTATATTCATCAGCACCCTAATAAAGACCTGGTATATTATATCTACAGATACAGCCTCAAACAAAACTTACAAAGAGGCCATAGAGTCTAGTAATGATTCAACATCATCAACTAACTGTTCTTTACACCAAAAATAAAGAAGAGAAATGCAGGAGCTCTTGATCTTCTGGATTGAACTGCACCTGCCTTCAAATCATCTTGCATTCCTCTCTTCATAACTCGACAAGAGACCTTACTACATCCCTCATTGCAGGCCTGGTGCTTGCCTCGAGTTGAGCACATTGAAGCGCCAAATCCACTATTTTCAGGGCCTTCCATTGTTCTTCTACATTCCAGAGCCTAATTTCTTCATCAAGAAAACTAAGGAAATTGTTGCTTCTCTGCAAGTTTTTCCTCACCCAGAAAACAATGTCTAATCCTTCTTCAAAGCTGGGATCTACTGGCATTTTTCTGCAGAAGAGCTCCAGTAGAAGAACTCCATAGCTATAGACATCACTTTTCTCTGTCAATTGAACTGAGTACGCATTCTCTGAATTGATGGACAGACAAGGAGAAGGAGGGGGGACCGGGGGAGAAAGTAATAAAATTTAGTAAATCATCAAAAGTAATCTGCCAACTAAATTATTACTGAAGACTAGCATAGTAACGTGTGGCTAACCTGGAGCAATGTATCCTAGAGTCCCAACAATATTGGAGTTCGTCGAATTTTCTTCATCTGATACCATTTTAGCAATCCCGAAATCGCCAATCTTTGGCACCATCTCAGAATCCAGCATTACATTATCTGATTTGAGATCTCTGTGAATGATTTGAGGCACCGAATCGTGGTGAAGGTATGATAGACCTTGAGCAATACCAAGAGCAATACAATGGCGGGACTTCCAGTCCAAGACTACAGGTGGTTTTCTCTGGTGAAGGACATCATGAAGAGTCCCTCCAGGTATAAATTCTGTTAGAATGAAGCCATATCCATGTCTCATGCAATATCCTCCCAATCTTACCAAATTGCGGTGTCTGACAGAATTTAGGCTTCTCATTTCATCATTGAATGCTCTCTGAGCTAAGTCTACCTTCTTGACAGCCCAAAGTTTATTGGATTTGGCAGATTCCATCTTATAAACAGTTCCATGCGTGCCTCTTCCAATAACATAGTTTTCACTCCAGCCTTCTGTTGCATGTACAATGTCCTCAAAAGTTATACCATCAGGTAGATCTTCAATTCCTGATTGACACTTGACGAGCCGATGCTTATTCAGCAGGGATGGGTGCCAAATCCGAGTCACTAGTAAGTACATTGCAGCAACTATGATTGCCATGGAAAGCACACATCCACTAATTACACCAGCCAAAGTCTTCCATTTTACTTGTGATTTTTTCACATGCTTGCAGTTGATACCTTCCGTGTCTATTAAGCAAAGTCCTGGATTTCCCAAGGCAGATCCTGGACGTGAACTTAATAGTTTTTCCCATGTATTGGGTACCTTCCCTGACAAGCTATTAAATGATATGTTGAGAAACGAAAGGGAACTCATCTTTTCCATTTCTGATGGTATTGCACCAGACAGGTTGTTGCTTGATATATCAAGGACCTCCAATTTGTCAAGATTGCCTAGGCACCTAGGAATTTCACCAGTAAACTTATTCATGCTCAGATTTAGTGAAAAACTAGGTTGCATAAGCTTACTCAGACTGCATGGAATTGGGCCTTCGAGCAAGTTGTTTCCCAGCTGCAGCTTTACAAGCATTTGTGAGGAGGAGAAAGTGTCTGGAAGAGCACCAGAAAGTTTGTTGTCCTGGAGTAGAAGATTTGTCAATACTGAAGATGATGCAATTTCTTTAGGAATTCTTCCTGAAAGATTGTTGTTGCTGAGATCCAACTCCTCCAGTTTTTCAGAGTGACTCAACTGAAAGGGAATTTGTCCGGTCAGTCTGTTTGAAGAAATGCTCAGTTTTACAAGATTCTGAAGCTTTCCAAGTTCTGTGGGTATGGAGCCATTAAACATATTTTCTGAAAGATCAATCATTGAAAGATTGGTCCAGTAACCAAATGCAGCTGGAATCCTTCCTACAAGCATATTCTGCCTAACATCCAAGTAAGAAATATTCTCATTCTTTTCAATGTCGTCTGGAATACTCCCCTGCAGATTGTTGTTGGAAAGTTTTACCCTATAGAGAGATTTGCAGTTTGCTAGATAGGTTGGGAAGCTGCCATTAAACCTGTTGTTTTCAAGAGCCAGGACTGCAAGCCTGTTGCCATTACACAGTTTAGAAGGAATCTGTCCACTGAAGTTATTATAACCTAAATCAACCTTAACTAAGCCAGGAAAATTATCTTTTCCAAGATCAGGTGGTACCTCCCCCGTAAGGTTATTATGAGCCAACGACAGAAATGAAAGTTTCGTCATATTTGTAATTCCAAGCGGTAACTTGCCGGTCAATCGGTTCTCATAAAGAGCTAGCTCCTGCAGCCCGCTTATTCTTCCAATGCATTCTGGAATTTGGCCCTGAATTTTATTTTTGAATGCATTAAATGTTTCTAGGTTTTGAAGGCTGCAAATTTCTGAAGGAATTTCCCCACTGATGAAGTTACTGACGAGACTTATCTCAGCAAGAGAAGTGCAGTTCCCAACTTCTGCTGGCAATGAACCACTAAACATGTTATCATACAGAAGAAGCTTGTACAAATTCTTCAGACGTCCAACTGACTTGGGAATCTGACCACTTAATTTGTTAGCTGACAAATCAATGTAAGTCATCTGATGGCAATCACCAATCTTTTCTGATATACTTCCATTAAAATTATTTATGGAAAGAACCAACTCTTGTAATTTCCCATTCCATAAGGTCTCAGGAATTTCCCCTTCAAAGTTGTTGTCATCTAAATAGAGTAATTCGAGATTTGAAAGGCCCCTAAAAACCTCTGGCGAAATAACTCCTCCAAGATGAGCAGATGTTGCATAGAATGCAGAAAGGTTGTGACAATTACCTAGGGAAATTGGCAAAGAACCTGAGAAGCGATTCTGATGAATAAGAAGCTGGGAAAGTGAGCATGAGGACGGGAAGTCCGGGAGAGGTCCCGTTAGATTATTTGTGTGGATGTAGAGATGTGTCAAGTTTGGCAAACCAAATAGCTCTTTTGGAATATTTCCACTAAGGAAATTGTTCCACAGCCCAAGATATTGAAGGCTTGTCGAAAGGCCCACCTCAGAAGGAATGGTGCCATTGAGCTGATTGTAACCCAACTCAAGGTATACAAGCCTTTTGGATTTGAAAATCTCTGGTGGGATGGATCCTGAAAACCTGTTGTCGTTGAGGAAAATCGTGTCAAGTTGGCTGCAGTTAGCAAGCATAGCAGGGATGCCACCAGTGAGATGGTTGCCACTGAGATCAAGGGAGAACAAACGAGGAAGATGGCAAAGATTTGGAAAGGCCTTGTCCAAGATTCCAGATAGAAGGAAGTCTCTGAAATCCAATGATTTGACTTGTGAAGTTTTGTCTGAATAGCAGGTAACACCTTTCCATTTACAGTGTGAGACAGATTGATTCCAAGGGAGCAATTGTTGAGAGGGCTCTGGAAGATTGCTTCGAAACCCAAGTAGATGAACAGAATCTTGAGGCAATGATGCCGAAAAAACCGCTACAATGCTGGCAAAGAAGATAAAACAGTGAACAAGATCAAACAAGAACATTTCTGAACTCTTCAACACTTCTTTAAAGAAGCTGCATCCAATAAGGAGCTAGTTCAAAAACTAATTTTTGGGCTGGAACCTGAGACTATTATTTAGGTTTTAAGTTGAGGTCAGCCTGTTTTTTAAAGATACGTGTGGGGGTAGTAGGCAACGACTGTCCGAGGGAACAATGAATATAGTAATGAATAGGTGGTAAAATGAAGCATCTATTGAAAACGAAGGTGTTGAAAAAATAAAAATAAAAATTGGGGAAGGTGGACGATAGTGCTTAAAAAAATGGCCATGAATATGAGGTCTCAGCTCCATGCTTTATACTCATTTTTATATAATATGGTAGTTTCTTGAGATGCCCGCAATAATATATTTTTTATATATGGCTGTCGGGCCATATATTTACGACTAGGACTAGCAAGTGGCCGCTAGTGCGTCTTGACGAATTTCAAATTTCAGCAATATCTAATACACCACTTGAGTGAAAAAGCAAAGTCAACTAAATATTATTCTAATTTGTTCAACGTTGTACAATTTTATCACAAAAATTGACAAGTTGAACGACTAAAATGATGTCTTTTTGATCTGGTTGTCCACCAAAAAGGCATCGCTTTCAGATTATCCTCCCCATTTTACAGTTAAGATGTGGATTTCTTTTTGGTAGCACTTAGCAGGGCCCTGAATTGCCCACTGCGCAAATCGTGTGACATATTGTTTATGTCACATTACATTATATATTTTATGTGATACGTTACTATAGGGGTGTCAAAAATGACTCCAAACATAGGTAACCCGTCCAATCGATCAGAATTTTAAGGGTTGGGCTCAAGATAATTTAAATTGGGTTCAATCTCAACCCATTCAAGCGTAACCCATTTTAAGAGAATCCTCAATTGAGCCCAATTCAATTTTCAATTTCAACCCATTTTAAAACTTTTTACTAAGATATGTGCCTATATTAAAGGTATGAAATTATTATCTATTTAACATCTATTATGATTTGTCTATCAATTTGTTACTTTTTAAAAAAATTTCTGGAGCTGAAATTCAAATTGTAATTATAAAAGTTAAATATCACTATATTAAAATTATTGAGATTAATTGGGTCAAATTGGGCGGGTCAAGACCAACCCGTTTTTTAGCCCATTTGAACCCAACCCATTTGAGCCCAAAGTAAACTTGGGTGGGTCAAGACCCAACTCGATTTCTATTTCAACCCATTTTAATATCTCCAATTTTAACTCAACCCACTCATTTGACACCCCTACATTACTACATCAATACAATTGAAAGGTATGTTCTCCTCCCTAGGGGTAATAGGCGTTTAGCTGAAAAAGGTTTAAATAAAATGCTCGATTTTGGTCAGGAGGGAGGGGTTGTTCAGGTTGCACTGGGGAACAAAAAGGTGAAAAGTTCGTAGATCTTTTTTTTTTTGGTAGCTTAATGTAGGTTTGATTTTTTTTTTTTTTGGTTCATATCTTATATTATTAAATGTATTTATTTTCATTAAAATTCAAATACTTGTTTGGTCTGAACAAATTTTAAAACTTATTTGCATTGACGGAATGACTTATTTTGTTATTTTAACTTAAAAAGTACGTATTTTATTTTATTATTTTAATCGAACACTACAAAACTATTCTAAAAGTAAATAAAGTTAAACATGCTTTTAATCATTATGATTTTGAGCAGTGTCTTAATACCATTAAGATTTATTTTTGCAGGATTAATTTTCATCACTACACATTGTTCACAATCACAGATCACCATCATAAACCACCTTAGCAATAATAACCATCATCACTATTATTGTCGCCAACCACTAATCATTCACTTGTGTTATTACAATCGTCATCGTAAATACTATCGTTGTTAATTATTACTGTCATTCGCTATCACACTATCACCTCTATCATTATAATTATATATGTTGTCATCACTACCATCATTGTCAACTACCATTATCATCATCAATCATTAACCACATATGTAATCACAATCATTACTAACAACCACTATCAATGTCAATCATTACCACAATCATTATAAAATTCAACATAGCTTATAGTATAATATTTGGTTAGTTTTTTTCCCCAATATAGAGACATTATTTTATTTTTCTATTCTTTTTATATAGAAAGGTGAAGAGCAAGGACGACCCATGGCAAAATGGTATTTAATGTATGAGATAGTGGCAAAAATATAATTTAGTGGATATAATCAATTTCTTGTTTTGACTTTTATTCCCACACATTCAATATTGTTCTAGAAGCTCTCATTTCACCTCTTTTTAGATAGTTGTCAGACTATTAACAATTTTTGTTTTAAATTAAAAAAATAAAATAAGAATAGTAGAAAGAGAAGACCCAAAGAGAATTTTTGTTTTAAATTAAAAAAAATAAAAATAGGAATAGTATCTATTTTTTCTATTTCTACTATATGCCAAATATGGATGACCAAGGGCATAATTGTAATTTCACAGCTAACATTGTGGCCAGATATTTTGAAAAGCCAAGCCAAGTATGGACAATCAAGGGCATAATAGTAATTTTATAGCTAACATTGTGTCCAGATATTTTGACTTTTCTCATAACCATTACAATTCTAGTTATTTCTATTATATAGAAAGATGAAGAGCAAGGACGACCAGGACGACCAATGACAAAATGGTAATTAATGTATGAGATAGTGACAAAAATATAATTTAGTGGATATAATCATTTTCTTGTTTTGACTTTTATTTCCACACATTCAACATTGTTCTAGAAGCTCTCATTTCACCTCTTTTTAGGTAGTTGCCAGGCTATTAACAATTTTTGTTTTAAATTAAAAAAATAAAATAAGAATAGTAGAAAGAGAAGACCCAAAGTCAATTTTTGATTTAAATTAAAAAAAAAATAATAGGAATAGTATCTATTTTTTCTATTTCTACTATATGCCAAGTATAGACGACCAATGGGGATAATTGTAATTTCACAGCTAACATTGTGGCAAGATATTTTGAAAAGCCAAGCCAAGTATGGACAATCAAGGGCATAATAGTAATTTTATAGCTAACATTGTGTCCAGATATTTTGACTTTTCTCATAACCATTACAATTCTAGCTATTTCTATTATATAGAAAGGTGAAGAGCAAGGACGACCAGGACGACCAATGGTAAAATGGTAATTAATCTATGGGATAGTGGCAAAAATATAATTTAGTGGATATAATCATTTTCTTCTTTTGACTTTTATTTCCACACATTCAACATTGTTCTAGAAGCTCTCATTTCACCTTTTTTTAGATAGTTGCCAGGCTATTAACAATTTTTGTTTTAAATTAAAAAAATAAAATAAGAATAGTAGAAAGAGAATACCCAAAGTCAATTTTTGTTTTAAATTTTAAAAAAATAAAAATAAGAATAGTATCTATTTTTTCTATTTCTACTATATGCCAAGTATGGACGACCAAGGGCATAATTGTAATTTCACAGCTAACATTGTGGCAAGATATTTTGAAAAGCCAAGCCAAGTATGGACAACCAAGGGCATAATGGTAATTTTATAGCTAACATTGTGGCAAGATATTTTGAATTTTCTCATTACCATTACAATTTTAGCTATATCTATTATATAGAAAGGTGAAGAGCAAGGACGACCAATGGCAAAATGGTAATTAATGTATGAGATAGTGGCAAAAATATCATTTAGTCGATATATTCAATTTCTTGTTTTGACTTTTATTTCCACATATTCAACATTGTTCTAGAAGCTCTCATTTCACCTCTTTTTAGATAGTTGTCAGGCTATTAACAATTTTTGTTTTTAATTAAAAAATATAACAAGAATAGTAGAAACAGAAGACCCAAAGTCAATTTTTGTTTTAAATTAAAAAAAATAAAAATAGGAATAGTATCTATTTTTTCTATTTCTACTATATGCCAAGTATGGACAACCAAGGGCATAATTATAGTTTCACAGCTAACATTGTGGCCAAATATTTTGAAAAGCCAATCCAAGTATGGACAACCAAAGGCATAATGGTAATTTTATAGCTAACATTATGACCAAATATTTTGACTTTTCTCATTACCATTACAATTCTAGCTATTTCTATTATATAGAAAGGAGAAGAGAAAGGACGACCAGGACGACCAATGGCAAAATGGTAATTAATGTATGAGATAGTGGCAAAAATATAATTTAGTGGATATAATCAATTTCTTCTTTTGACTTTTATTCGCACACGTTCAACATTGTTCTAGAAGCTCTCATTTCACCTCTTTTTAGGTAGTTGCCAGACTATTAACAATTTTTGTTTTAAATTAAAAAAATAAAATAAGAATAGTAGAAAAAGAAGACCCAAAGTCAATTTTTGTTTTAAATTAAAAAAAATAAATAGGAATAGTATCTTTTTTTTCTATTTCTACTATATGCCAAGTATGGACGACCAAGGCCATGATTGTAATTTCACAGCTAACACTGTGGCCAGATATTTTGTAAGGCCAAGCCAAGTATGGACAACCAAGGGCATAATGGTAATTTTATAGCTAACATTGTGGCCAAATATTTTGACTTTTCTCATTACAATTACAATTCTAGCTATATCTATTTCTATTATATAGAAAGGTGAAGAGCAAGGACGACCAATGACAAAATGGTAATTAATGTATGATATAGTGGCAAAAATATAATTTAGTGGATATAATCAATTTCTGTTTTGACTTTTATTCCCACACATTCAACACTGTTCTAGAAGCTCTCATTTCACCTCTTTTTAGGTAGTTGAGAGGCTATTCACATTTTTTGTTTTAGATTAAAAAATTAAAATAAGAATAGTAGAAAGAGAAGACCCAAAGTCAATTTTTGTTTTAAATTTTAAAAAATAAAAATAGGTATATGATCTATTTTTTCTATTTCACTATATGCCAAGTATGTACGACCAAGAGCATAATTGTAGTTTCACAACTAACATTGTGGCCAGTTATTTTGAAAATCCAAAGCTAAGTATGGACAACCAAGGGCACAATGGTAATTTTATAGATAACATTGTGGCTAGATATTTTGACTTTTCTCATTACCAATATAATTCTAGGTATTTCTATTATATAGAAAGGTGAAGAGCAAGGACGACCAGGACGACTAATGACAAAATGATAATTAATGTATGAGATAGTGGCAAAAATATAATTTAGTGGATATAATCAATTTCTTGTTTTGACTTTTATTCCACCACATTCGACATTGTTCTAGAAGCTCTCATTTCACCTTTTTTTAGGTAGTTGCCAAGCTATTAACAATTTTTGTTTTAAATTAAAAAAAATATAATAAGAATAGTAGAAAAAGAAGACCCAAAGTCAATTTTTGTTTTAAAGTAAAAAAAAATAAAATAGAAATAGTATCTATTTTTTCTATTTCTACTATATGCCAAGTATGGACGACCAAGGGCATAATCGTAATTTCACAACTAACATTGCGGCCAGATATTTTAAAAAGTCAAGCCAAGTATGGACAACCAAGGGCATAATGATAATTTTATAGCTAACATTGTGGCCAAATATTTTAACTTTTCTCATTACCATTACAATTCTAGCTATTTCTATTATATAGAAAGTTGAAGAGCAAGGACGACAAGGACGAACAATGGCAAAATGGTAATTAATGTATGAGATAGTGGCAAAAATATAATTCAGTGGATATAATCAATTTCTTTTTTTGACTTTTATTCCACATTGTCAACATTGTTTTAGAAACTCTCATTTCACCTCTTTTTAGGTATTTGCCAGGCTATTAATAATTTTTGTTTTAAATTAAAAAAAATAAAATAATAATAATAGAAAGAGAAGACCCAAAGTCAATTTTTGTTTTAAATTAAAAAAAATAAAAATAAGAATAGTATCTATTTTTTCTATTTCTACTATATGCCAAGTATGGATGACCAAGGGCATAATTGTAATTTAACAGCTAACTCTGTGGCCCGATATTTTGAAAAGCCAAGCGAAGTATGGACAACCAAGGGCATAATGGAAATTTTATAGCTAGCATTGTGGCCATATATTTTGACTTTTCCCATTAACATTACAATTTTAGTTATATCTATTATATAGAAAGGTGAAGAGCAAGGACGATCAGGACGACCACTGGGAACATAGTAATTAATGTATGAAATAGTGCAAAAATATAATTTAATGGATATAATCAATTTCTTGTTTTGACTTTTATTCCCACACATTCAACATTGCTCTAGAAGCTCTCATTTCACCTCTTTTTTTAGGTAGTTGCTAGTATATTAACAATTTTTGTTTTAAATTAAAAAATAAAATAAGAATAATAGAATGAGAAGACCCAAAGTCAATTTTTGTTTTAAATTAAAAAAATAAAAATAGGAATAATATTTATTTTTTCTATTTCTACTATATGCCAAGTATGGACGACCAAGGTAATAATTGTAATTTCACAGCTAACATTGGGGCCAGATGTTTTGAAAAGTCATGCCAAGTATGGACAACCAAGGTCATAATGGTAATTTTATAGCTAACATAGTGGCCAGATATTTTGACTTTTCTCATTGTCATTACAATTCTAGCTATTTCTATTATATAGAAAGGTAAAGAGCAAGGACGATCAGGACGACCACTGGGAAAATAGTAATTAATGTATGAGATAGTGCAAAAATATAATTTAATGGATATAATCAATTTCTTGTTTTGACTTTTATTCCCACACATTCAACATTGTTCTAGAAGCTCTCATTTCACCTCTTTTTTTAGGTAGTTGCTAGGCTATTAACAATTTTTGTTTTGAATTAAAAAATAAAATAAGAATAGTAGAAAGAGAAGATCCAAAGTCAATTTTTGTTTTAAATTAAAAAATAATAAAAATTGGAATAGTATTTATTTTTTCTATTTCTACTATATGCCAAGTATGGACGACTAGGGCCATAATTGTAATTTCACAGCTAACATTGTGGCCAAATATTTTGAAAAGCCAAGCCAGGTATGGACAACCAAGGTCATAATGGTAATTTTATAGCTAACATTGTGGCCAGATATTTTGACTTTTCTCATTGCCATTACAATTTTAGCTATTTCTATTAAATAAAAAGGTGAAGAGCAAGGACGACCAGGACGACCAATGGCAAAATGGTAATTAATGTATGAGATAGTGGCAAAAATATAATTATTGGATATAATCAATTTCTTGTTTTGATTTTTATTCGCACACATTCAACATTGTTCTAGATGCTCTCATTTCACCTCTTTTTAGGTAGTTGCTAGGCTATTAACAATTTTTGTTTTAAATTAAAAAATAAAATAAGAATAGTAGAATGAGAAGACCCAAAGTCAATTTTTGTTTTAAATTAAAAAAAATAAAAATAGGAATAGTATTTATTTTTTCTATTTCTACTATATGCCAAGAATGGACGACTAAGGGCATAATTGTAATTTCACAGCTAACATTGTGGCAAGATATTTTGAAAAGCCAAGCCAAGTACGGACAACTATGGTCATAATGGTAATTTTATAGCTAAAATAGTGGCCAGATATTTTGACTTTTCTCATTCTCATTACAATTCTAGCTATTTCTATTATATAGAAAGGTGAAGAGCAAGGACGATCAGGACGACGACTGGGAAAATAATAATTAATGTATGAGATAGTGCAAAAATATAATTTAATGGATATAATCAATTTCTTGTTTTGACTTTTAATCCCACACATTCAACATTGTTCTAGAAGCTCTCATTTCACCTCTTTTTAGGTAGTTGCTACGCAATTAACAATTTTTGTTTTGAATTAAAAAATAAAATAAGAATAGTAGAATGAGAAGACCCAAAGTCAATTTTTGTTTTAAATTAAAAAAAATAAAAATTGGAATAGTATTTATTTTTTCTATTTCTACTATATGCCAAGTATGGACGACTAATGGCATACTTGTAATTTCACAGCTAACATTGTGGCCAAATATTTTGAAAAGCTAAGCCAGGTATGGACAACCAAGGTCATAATGGTAATTTTATAGCTAACATTGTGGCCAGATATTTTGACTTTTCTCATTACCATTACAATTCTAGCTATTTCTATTATATAGAAAGGTGAAGAGCAAGGACGACCAGGACGACCAATGGCAAAATGGTAATTAATGTATGAGATAGTGGCAAAAATATAATTTAGTGGATATAATCAATTTCTTGTTTTGACTTTTAATCCCAAACATTCAACATTGTTGTAGAAGCTCTCATTTCACCTCATTTTAGGTAGTAGCCAGACTATTAACAATTTTTGTTTTAAATTAAAAAATTAAAATACGAATAGTAGAAAGAGAAGACCCAAAGTCAATTTTTGTTTTAAATTTTAAAAAATAAAAATAGGAATAGTATCTATTTTTTCTATTTCTACTATATGCCAAGTATGGACGACCAAGGGCATAATTGTAATTTCACAGCTAACATTGTGGCCAGATATTTTGAAAAGCCAAGCAAGGTGTGGACAACCAAGGGCATAATGGTAATTTTATGGCTAACATTGTGGCCAGATATTTTGACTTTTCTCATTACCATTACAATTCTAGCTATTTCTATTATATAGAAAGGTGAAGAGCAAGGACGACCAGGACGACCAATGGCAAAATGGTAATTAATGTATGAGATAGTGGCAAAAATATAATTTAGTGGATATAATCAATTTCTTCTTTTGACTTTTATTCGCACACATTCAACATTGTTCTAGAAGCTATCATTTCACCTCTTTTTAGGTAGTTGTCAGGCTATTAATAATTTTTGTTTTAAATTAAAAAAATAAAATAAGAATAGTAGAAAAAGAAGACCCAAAGTCAATTTTTGTTTTAAATTAAAAAAAAAAAAAAATAGGAAGAGTATCTATTTTTTCTATTTCTACTATATGCCAAGTATGGACGACCAAGGGCATGATTGTAATTTCACAGCTAACACTGTGGCCAGATATTTTGTAAAGCCAAGCCAAGTATGGACAACCAAGGGCATAATGGTAATTTTATAGCTAACATTGTGGCTAGATATTTTGACTTTTCTCATTACAATTACAATTCTAGCTATATCTATTTCTATTATATAGAAAGGTGAAGAGCAAGGACGACCAATGGCAAAATGGTAATTAATGTATGAGATAGTGACAAAAATATAATTTAGTGGATATAATCAATTTCTTGTTTTGACTTTTAATCCCACACATTCAACATTGTTCTAGAAGCTCTCATTTCACCTCTTTTTAGGTAGTTGCCAGGCTATTAACAATTTTTTGTTTTAAATTAAAAAAATAAAATAAGAATAGTAGAAAAAGAAGTCCCAAAATCAATTTTTGTTTTAAATTAAAAAAAATAAAAATAGGAATAGTATCTATTTTTTCTATTTCTACTATATGCTAAGTATGGACGACCAAGGGTATAATTGTAATTTCACAGCTAACATTGTGGCCAGATATTTTGTAAAGCCAAGCCAAGTATGGACAATCAAGGGCATAATGGTAATTTTATAGCTAACATTGTCGCCAAATATTTTGACTTTTCTCATTACCATTACAATTCTATCTAGGTCTAGAAACATCCCTCTTCTTCATCACTGTAACATTCTTCATTCAATATAAGTTAGTATGAGTCTCCCGGTACAACGAAGGAAATTTTCGATAAGTGGTTGCTGCTTATTTATCTCTTTGTACTGTTTTCAGGAAGCAACATTATTTGTTCTTCTTCAACATAAAAGTTCCATATGGATCTCCTTATCCTAAAAAAGAGAATTTCGAGATTTACTAATCAGAATGATTTTGCATAGACATTAATTCTTTAAATGATTTGGTGTGTTCCTTTTTTATTTAAATGATTTGTTAACTTCTTTAATTTGATTTTGGTAAAGAGCTTCCTTTACTTTGATACTATGGCAATATTTTCATCTCTGTAATGTAAAGCGTAAAATGTACTTCGCCTTGTGGAATCTCAATGCCTGTGTTATCTAATATTCTTGCTTTATCAGTTGGAATGTAGTAGTTGCACGATTTGAATTTTTCAGGACTTTGAAAGTCGAATTTGCTCGAGGTGGAGAAAGTCGAACAATGCTACGAGTTTGAAAGAGGTAATTTCAGGACGGTTGTATTTTATACACTTGGTTATAACGGAAAATGGTAATTGTAAATCTCAGATACATATACTGCTCTTCAGTTGATGCATACCTCAGACCTGAGTATTTACCACACTTTGAGGTCAGTATAGTAGCATAGTAGCATGTGATTGTTTTCTGAGTTTATTTTCAGTATACTTGTGATACTAGATAGTTAAGAAGAATAGGCAACAATACACGACTGCCAATTTGATTAGTAAACACTTAAAAATGCCTTTTGTACTCAAATAAATATGAATTTTACTCGGTAGACATTGTCAATATTCCAATTTCAGGTTCTTAAATATAATGTTCGACTAGAGGCACTTGCAAAATTCTTATTTTTGAAACTGTGAGTCCTAGCAAAGAGATTACATTTCATGATTTATTTATCTTAGAGATGTAACAAATAACAACTTTTCAGCTCCGCGTTGTACTCCTGTTTGCACCTTACTTTGGCCTTTCTTTTAATTTTTGTACTTATCTTGACCCTTAGTTCCTTTATGTAGTTTTTTTTTTAACCAATACTAGCCAAAACATCTTGCCCAATGTAAACATGATGATGCAGGTGACTCGGAGAATATGTAAATATGCAGGATCTGTGGACTTTGATCTCAATCAATCCAGTGATTTATTAGGGTACAATCTAAAGGTAAACTGAAATCGGATGAAAGTGGCTTGATTAAATATCAAACTTCTGGAATTGAGCGATTAATGGGTGTCGTATGCTTGAGTGTTATACTTTCAACAAACATTGCATTGAGTGTATATACGACCCCTGTTTGTAAATGCCCTTCTATCTTTTGTTATCATATGAATGTTCATTTGTGTGTTGCATGAGTTGATTTTTTTAAAGTCTTTAAGCATTTGGTCCATCAAATGATGTGCAACGGTTCTCCAAGGTAGGTTCTATCAAGCAATTTGAAAATTTTGGGTTAGAATGTTATGGCATTGCTTAAATATCAACAAATTTATTTGTAAGATAATATATATCATGTTTGAAAATTGATGCTCATGTCGGGGATGTGAATGATCTTGGCACTGGTTACCCGAAATAACAATTATGTGTAGTTATGTTGAGATGTAAGTAGATGATGCTAACATCTAAACTCTTCTAGCGGGAATCTATATTCTAGGAGCAATAATTTGAATTACGTTCGATAGTTGTGAATTCTTCTAAGAGTAAAAATTTGAATTACATTCGATATAATAGAAATTAGAGGGGAATAAAGCCGTTTAATTTTGAATGATATGAGGCTCTTGAGCACTTGATATGCCCTTATCAAACAAATAGATCTCAGGTATATCTTAGGAAATGAAGATAAAGACTCATTTGAACCATGTGTTGTGTTATTTGTCACTGCTTAGGAGAAAACGTAACATTCTTACTACTATTATTTCTAGGAAAATCATAATTGATAGTTTGTCACCTTGTTAGTTATAATTTCAGAAGGCATAGAATATATACCCTAAGTGTTGTCCCATTGTCTTCCACTGCAGGTGTCTTTGTAATCTAGAGCAAAAATGGTTGCGCCAAGTTCAAGAATTGCACCATGGTAAACAAGAAGGATCTGTAGAATTATGACTATAAGTGTAGTAGGAATACACCCGACAATAACATTCTACGGACTACTTCAATTGGCATGGCAGCACATCTTGGTCCACATTTATCCAAGATTCCAAATAGAAATAGTTTCATATCAAGGCGGATAGGCATTTAGTTTTTAACTTTTCAATTTTTGTAAACAAGTTTGTAACTATGATCTAAGTAACGAGTAAATGAAGATAACTATTGCCTGTGCTACTAAAATAACTTGGGGGTACATAATCAATTGTGTTGGGCCCGTGCAAAGCACATGCTTGCTTATCTGGTATATATATATATATATATATATATATATTATATAGAAAGGTGAAGACCAAGGACGACCAAGGATAAAATAGGAAATTTAACTTGACAAATACACTCTCTCCATAATTCTAGAACACTCCATCTTCCTCTTTAGCACAAAATAGACGCAATATTTTCAACACAAGAATCAGTTCTTCCATTTCTCTTGCTCCAACTCCAACTCCAACAACAACGAATTCCAGGTATGTTCTTCTTTCAATTCTGCAACAAATTTCTTCCAGTTCTTTTCGAACTTTTAAATTTTACCACTAAAATATAGGTTTGACATCGTTATTATTCTGTCTAATTCTCTCCCCCAATTTTTTTTTTATAATTGATGATGTAAAGATTTATGTTGTCCTCACATATATATGCAAAAATAAATTATACAGTTGCAGATTTATATCTAAGAAATAATAAATTACTGTCTGGTCCAGTAAATAGTTTATCAACAATAGGTTATCCATGACTTAACAAACATGGTAATGTGTATTCAGTTACTTTGTAATCTAGCTCTGTATTCTCTCTGTCTAACTCTTTCAAGATTCCTTCTATAGAAGATAGACAATTGTTAGGTCTATAGTGATTATGCCCTTTCGACCGAGATTGAAATTGAATTGTTTGGATTGATGACTAATGGAAC